>NC_060126.1:486000918-486303949 GCF_021461395.2 Schistocerca americana | reverse complement strand
CACATATTTTACCGTTGGTTCAAGATATCAGTACCAGTTTTGACTTACTACCAAGTCACCAGCTAATGATTTGAATATGTTATGTAATAACTTGTCAACAGTTCAAATCATGTGATGATGAAATTGTGAGTGCTCCTCCGGGCCTGGTCAGTTGACGAGTCACTATGTAACCTACAAATCATCTAAGAACTTAAAACAGGTAATAATATCATGATCTAAGGCAGAAGTATATAATTAAAAATAACTTACCAGGCAGTCACTATGTTTTCCTAAGACAGTATGTCTGTTCTGTGTTGTTTTATACAGTTGTTCCCTTTAGATTCATCTGGATGGGTATGTAAAGGGTTTTTTGGGTGCTGCTGTTCCCAGTGATTTGTCATCAATATCGTAAACAAAAATGTGTTTTTCCATCAACTTATGTGCAATATATTGCACTTATAAATGAGGTGTGTTTTTTAAGTATGAACTGTTTTGAAATAAAAATAAAATATGTAGACTTTTCTTAGCAGTTTTATTTTTACATGAAAACCTGTATTTTAATCTACTTTTCTATGAAATTCCCACCATATTAAGGCACTTATCATATCATACAATCAGTTTTTGAATATCTTCCGTACAGAAATCTGCTGCCTGATTATGCAACAGTTGTATGAAGCACACACTTATTGCTACTTGAAGAAACTCGTTACATAATATCGAAATCATAAAGTGTCTGTTCTCTCTCAGTTTTTCGTCAGCTTCTGCTACAAATCATCAGTAATGACTGAAGGCCGCTCACTTCGTTCTCCAACTTGCAAGTTTGTATGACCATTTTTAAAATTTCTAACCCATTTCCCTACCATCCAATCACTCATAATGTTTCCTCGATACACTTCGCTGACCTGATGATGAATTTCAGCAACCTTCATGCCTTTAGCACGAAGAAGACGAATCACAGCATGTTTCACAGTTGTCGGGATTCTGAATCGGAGAAGGAATTTCAAATATTCACAAACAAATGTAAACAGCTGAATATTGTTGAGAATGATGTAGTAAAGTATTACAGTACAGGCACGTAGAAATAAAATTACTAAGAAAATTCTACTTGTTTTATTTTTGTTTCAACATGTTACTTACTTAAAAACATACCTCGTACATCAAGACTCAACTGCCAGCCCCTGCACCAAATGTTTATATTCTGCAGGCCTTGCGACATTTTGCTACAGTTTTAATTGCATTGTGACTTTCCTCTAATAACAGTACTATTCTGAGTAGCCTAGCAAAGCAGTAAGAACTGTCCTTTCCTTTGGGTACTCCAAAAGTCCGACGATTTCACCCTGTTAATGCCAGTGTGTTTAATTTATCCACCTGGAAGCACAGACTCTAGGCACTATTATGGTCTGATATTCTGTAATTTCATTGTTAATTGATGAAGCAACATGCAGAATGTGATTGAGTACCTTCTGGGAGTCATTAAATGCAACCATTATCTGCAGTCTATATTTCGGCCCTTTCTAAGAGGGATAAGCTCTTTGTTGGCACCAGATTTTACCTTTTTCCTTCCCTTCCCTTCCCTTCCCTTCATTCTTTACTCATCCATAAGACCACAGTTACATCACTATTTGTGTAAGCACTCATCACAGTTATCCACACAAAACAGATATGCACTTGGCTCTTCATAACAGGCCAGAGGAAGCTCCTACACATACAGTAGGAGAGTGTCAAGGGCAGCTGTGAGGGATTTCCATGATGTTCCCTGCAGTGAAGATGGTTTTAATTTAATTTTTGATGGATGTATATAGAGGATTTGATGGCAGTTATGTGTTTTTTTTAGTTGTAAGAATGCAAATAATTATTTTTCTGTTGCTGTTTGGCAACTCTGAAATTTATCACTCTGTTTTCAGTTTGCACAAGTCTCATAGCAAATGGTGAACGTCAAGAAGAAGACAATGTTGGGAGCAGAACAAGAATACAAGCACTTAGCATGCTTTGTCAGATGAATCCCTCCCAAGCCCTTGCCATCAGAGCTAAATGTGTAAGCTTTAAGTAAATTAAGTGCTTTAATATGGTAAAATTCTTGTATTATTGCTTATAGTAGAACTTAAAAACTAATTCCGGAATGTAGTCTGTAAAGTATATTGACAATTTAAAGTGTTGACTTAATACTATCAAAAACTAATGAAGCTGACAGAATCGTGCAATTCTCAAGTTTGCATATTTGTTAACTGTTTGAGGACCAAGATTTTTGACCTGTTATTGTCTCTGTCAGCTTCACTTTTTCCAGTTATCCACCTTTTAATTAAAAAAAAAAAAAAAAAAAAAAAAAGCATCTGAATAGAAGTACAGTAGAGCGTTGATTATCCGAAGTAATTGGGGGACGTGGGTGTTCAGAAAACTGGTTTGTTCGGATAATCGAACTGTACATGTTTATTTGCCAAGAAAAGTACTGTACAGTAAATTTATTCATAAAAACAGGCATCTCTTTTAGTATTACAAAGTAACATACAAAGGCAACTTCAGTAGGAATATATAGTAATAATTTCGTACTTGTCCCTTATAAAAAGGACAACATGTTTACATTGAAGCATTTTGTATTGTCAAGTTCACTTCTTCACGCAGCAGCACACAAGTGGTCGTAACAGAGAACAGAAGGTGACTGTTTGCACTGTGAGAAGCTCTTCTTGGGGGCGTGCAATCCTTCAAACTATGCGGAGCAGCACGCCTCAACTCTAAGCTGGCGCAGCTGTTACTGTGACCAGCTTTGATACTGCCGCTACTTCTACTGCCAGTGCCAAGCCGACAGAAATGTGCTGATTGTTGAAACACAGCGACTGGCGACTTGGCCGGTCAGCAGCGCCTTGGGAAGGCCCTATTAGAAGCAATGTTCCGCCAGCGGTGGCCCAGTGCGGCGACTACTGTGGGAAACTTGGTTTGGGAGTGAGGGGGATGATGGACAGTAGGGTGGGAGAGTAACAGGTGCAAGCGAGTACACAGTTCGGGTAAGCGGTCGTTCGGTTGACCGATGTTCAGATAATCGACACACTACTGTACTAAACAATGGAAAATTTGTTGATATCAAAGCTGTTTACTAACATTAAACAGAGTAGAGGTAAGCAATTACTGTATAACTGAGTTGTTGAGCGGTCAACAGGCACATAAACAAGATGGAAAATGCATTTCCACCAAATAAGTTTGCTTTCACTGGATGAGACTGTGATGTCGAAGATAAAAATGTTCAACTATCAACTCCATGCTACTTGTGCATTGGGATACAAAAATATTTTCCATGAGGAACAAAATTAGAGTGTTTCCAAGCCAGTGCAAATGTTTGTTTCCCATAAAAGGCACTTTACAGCATCTGTTCACAGGTTTATCTAGTGGATGCAACAGTTCAGTACTGAAACAGAGAATTGTTAAGGCAATCGTACTGGTCACAGTGACAGATAACTGCAAATACTGGTTGTTACGCAGTTAAATGTAACTGAAAACAAAAAGCCATTTATAATCACTAGAAACATTCCAGTGTGTCAGATGGCTTTCTGAAACTTGTAACAGTCCATGTACACAAGCCTCCCTGATATAATACAAAACTTTTCATCGCTCACATATATGCAGTAATACGATTAAACAGATTAGATGACGGGCATTCAATCCTTTTTTTCTCACTGTTGATGTTCTGTTGTATCCTGTATTTTGTTGACTTTGTAGTCAGGAGTGAGCAAAAGGCTGTTGCATTATGCTTTGCTTCAGATTTCCACTTAATTCAACCGCAGTCAAGATTTTTTGTTCAAAAAAGGATTAACAATAGCATTGAGTTACAATTTAAGTCAGAAAGTAGTACACAGATCTGTAATCCTGGCCAGCTGCAATCACAGTTTGGTAGCAATTCTGGTGTGGATTGTCAACTGTTATCAGTAAAGTTGTAGGACAGTGAACATCATTCTATTTGCAAATTTGGCACTTCACAATATGACTTTTCATATAGCTGAAGACTATCATGTCTTGCAGTCAGCATGTAATAATGTGCTACATATAATGTTACTCATAGCAAATAGACAGCCACTGCTTAGTACTGACTTGCAGTTGCCAACTAGTCCACACCATGTATGGGTGCCTAAAGTTGCTGTTATTTTCGAAACACCAGGAAACTTTTTCCCCACTGAGCTTAAAGCCACAAACCATCAGATCACAATACGGTATTAAAGAAAGAATCACTTGAACGAACACAGTGTTATGACAGAACCACTTCTGTACAAACTTTGTGAGAGCAGCCAACATGTGGCTGCAAACAGTTTTAACATGAGTTAAATGAATTAACCCCTCAAGAAAAACCAGTCACATAAAACATCATCCTACATACACCAATTTTCCAGATCAGATCACACAAAATATTGAATGCATACCACAGGAAGAGGTTAATAGTTAGTGTTCACAAATACCTCATGTACAATATATGGCTTAGTTAATATTATACTAGAAAGTCAATGGTGAAATAAAAATAATGTAATGAGTAAAGATAATAACTCGTCATACAACTGAGACATGGAGCTACCTACAGGGACCTGCTCATCTGGCGTAACGGGCAGCTTACTAGCCTGCAAGACGCGGATCGAATCCACGCAATGGAGTAATGATGTGGGCTGGTTCACCGGCTAATGTGAGCATGGTTTGTAGGCTGTTTCCTATGATCGTTTAGGCAAATGCTCTGCCGGTCCCAAAATTCCAGCCTCAGAGAATATGGTACACAAGCAGTTAAAGTATGATAACGTACAAAACCAAGTTCACACAATTCACAGACAGATGGGGCACACAACCTCCCTCCCTTAAGTTACTTTGATGACTGTGTTGGCAGGAAGGTCATCCAGCCACCAAGTTAAATAATAAAATTAAAAACTACCAGATCCTGGAAAGGAGTCCTCTGCCCTGGATGAGACAAACACTATGAAAAAGAGTAAGAAGAAGAAGGGGAAAGACTTAAAATGTTGAGCTTTCAGACAGTGTCCTCCTCTGGAGTTGGGCCGATGTGTATAAGTATGTGTGTATGTTTGTGGCTTTTTATGTGTCTGCTGACTTCTCAGTCTCCTTCTTGTTCTCCTTCTTCTTCTCATTCTTTTCGTTAGCATTTACCTCATACAGGACAGGGAACTCCTGTCCAGGACTCAAGAATTTTATATTTTATTATGAACTATGTGGATGCACACCCTTCCTGGCACCACGGTTGTCAAGGAAACATGAGGGAAGGAGGTCGTGTGCCCCATCAGTCTTTGAATGGTGTGAACTTGATTCTGTATTGAGGTGGAATTTGGGGACGAGCACATCATTTGCTTAAACGAGCATCAGAAACCGCCTAAAAACCTCATTTGGGTTTGCTGGTGTACCAGCCCACAGCTGTTAATCTGACGTGTGGATTCAATCTGGATTTGTCCCATCTCATTGTCATGTAAGCCAGTATGCTTCCTAATACACTAAATGAGCAGGCCCCTGCACATAGATCAACTGCTCTTTCCATTATTTTTATTTCACTTATGAAGTTCTAGTATTATTTATACTATTGTTTTGTGTGGTCTGGATAACAGCAGTATGTAGGATGATGTTTTATGTGACTGGTTTTTCTTGTAGGATTAGTTCCATTAAGTCCTGTTAAAATTGTTTGCAGTCATATGTTGATTGCTCCCACAGAACTTGAAAAGCAGTGGTTCTGTCTTAATGCTGTGTTCGTTCAATTCATTATTTCTTTAACACTGTATTGGTATGCAATTGTGCGTGACTTTAAGCCCAGTGAGAAAAAAGTTACCTGGTGTTCCAAAAATAATAGCAGCTTCAGGCACCTTCTTGTGGCATGGAGTAGGTGACAATTTCATGAAAAAGTAAGCCATTGTTCATAGCATCTTCAGAGTCAGTTCCACACAGTGGCTCTCTGTTTGTTGCAAGTAACATAATGTGCAAACCCATTATTCCAGTCTGACTGCAGTACAGGATTGTCCTCAAGTACAGGGTGTTTGAAAAAGAACTCCCTAGTTTTAATGTCCTAGAATCTATACAAAAGTGACATGCGCCATTCTAGTTTGCGGTGTTTGATTCATCAACTCTCCAAGTTTGGCTCCCCTGCAGTTGGCAGGTCTGCTTGACCTTGATATGGCACCAGTGCTCTTTTTTCCTCTGTTCCTTCAGTTCAGTCCAGGTGCGCGTGCAGTGCAGAGCAACTCAGAAATGAGGCTACATTTCATGTCAGTGGAACAGTTAATCGCCACAAGTGCAGAATTTGGCTGGCAGAGTATCCACATGAAGCTATTCGGCATCAACGTGATTCTCCCAAAGTTAATGTCTGGTGTGGTTCGATGGAAGATCGTGTGATTGGTCCTTTCATTTTTGCAGAAAAAACAATAAACGGGAACATTTACTGTGAATGTTGACAGTGTACGTCTTTCCCCAAATGGACAATACTGAGGCAAAAAAGGGGCCTTGGTTTTTCCAACAAGATGGCACCCCACTTCATTACAGTAACTATGTGCATGTGGCTCTTGACACTCGCTTTCCAGGAAGGTGGATAGGCAGGGCTGGCCCAATATCTTGGCCACCACGAAGCCCAGACTTAACCCCACCGGACTTTTTCTTTTGGGGCCACATAAAAAATGTTGCGTAACAGTGAAAAGATGAGACACATCAATCATTTATAGGAAAGAATTGTCACAGTGGTTGGGACAGTTACACCTGAAATGTTGGTGAATATGTGGGGAGAAATGGAATATCATCTCGACGTGTGCAGGGCAACAAATAGATCCCATGCTGAAGTCTACTAAACATTAAACAAAATTCTCTTTTATGGTATGTACTCACTGATGTAATTTTTCATTCATTTTCCCATTAAATTTATACTTAAAACTAGGGAGTTCTTTTTCAAACACCCTGTATACTGAAAGTCATATTGGGAAGAGCCAAATTTGCAAAAATAATGTTGCACGGTGCCCTACAAGTTACTGATAATGACAGACATTCCACATCAGAACTAGTGCCAATATTGGTAATGGCTGGCCAGGATTACATATCTGTTTATTACTTTTGTGACTACAATTGCCTGCCTGAAGTACAGAAATTGTAACTCAGTGGTGTTGCCAAGCCTTTTTTTGAACAAAAACTATTGACTGTAGTTGAATAAGGTGGAAATATGAAGCAAAGTAAAATGCAACTCCCTTTCGCTTGCTTCTGATCACAAAGCTGACAAAATACAGTATGTAATAATATGTGGTGAAAATGTTTTTGTGGTGAAGTTTGGGATGTGTATCATTGCTTAACACAAGAAAAACAATGTTCAATATAACATGTCTTATTATGGATATTCTCCACCAAATAATGATGTATCTTGTGTAGTCCGGGGTGCTGCTGCTTGATGCTGCCACAGGTTTGTTTTGATGTTATTGCAGCACCACATGGGATTTATGCAGTAGTTTCAGTAAGATTCAGTGCTTCATATTCACAATAGATTTTATGTCGCACTCTAGGTGTTTGGCGGCAAACATAAAACTTACACTCCGACTACATGCTGTTGATATAATATTCAGTCTAAGACTTCCCTCTGGTGGCATGCAATTCACCTCTATTTATATGATTTTAAACAATTACTATCATTGTTACTTGTTGAATTTTGTATTTATACAATTAAAGTGTTGGCATTTATCTGGTAATAAATATGCAACCAGTCGCTTTTTACAATTTATTCAACCATGAACATGTTTTCGAGCCACTGTAGGCTGATCTTCAGATGGAGGTGTTACAAGAACATTATGTTGTGGACCAAGTGTAGTTAGATGCAGGGCCAGTGCTGCTGATGGAAATGACAGAAATTTAGTAATCAGTGATGAAACATTTATGAACCCGAAAGTTTTTTATGTTATAGGTACTTACAGTGCACTGCCTTGTGGTATTCACATCAGACTGCTTCTTATAATGTGCATTACTAAGCTATGTACACAGATAATAGCTACACTTGGTCCACAACATAACGTTCTTGTAACACCTCCATCTGAAGATGAGCCTGCAGTGGCTCTAAATCATGTTCATCATTGAGTAAATCATAAAAAAGCGACTGGTTGCATATTTATTACCAGATAAATGCCAATTTAAATCACAGTCTTAGTTCATCATCCACGATGGATATACTGAAATTAAAGTTTTTACATACATCTTCCCAAATTACATAGAAAATTACATGGGATAAAAGTGAATAACTTTATACAAAGACTGAAAGAACCTATTTCTATTAACATCATAAATTGCATGTTTTATCATTGCAACAATATATTTCGTTAATTTGCATACATTATTTTATTGACTTAAAGGAAAATCTTCCTGTCATTTTCAGGAGAACAGAGTGATTAGTCTTATTGAATGAAAGGCCTAGAATCAATTAATTAAATTTTGTACAAGTAAAATTTTACGTTTCTATATGATCGTAATTACAGTTCTATTAACACCAATTAGAACATGAGAATGCTGGATGTCAGACTGAAGAATCATCATTTCTTTTTTGCATTAGGCATACAAATAATTTCTGGTTTCAAAACATACAAATAACTGTCTCTCTGTGACTTGGAAATATTGGAACTATAATTGTTAATTACTTCATAAGTACAATAGCAAAATTATTCCTACCATGTGCCTGTAGTTTGTATTTTGCGTAAATTATGAGGTTACATTAGTTTTTAATCCAGTATGTTTCCTTCATTCTATGTACTGGTGAGGCCCAATGTGAACAATGTCAAATCAACCGTATAAATTAGTGTAAATTACTAACTTGGTGCACAAAGAATCTTCAGTGTGTCACAGTAGTCGAATCCAGATAACCAGAAATGTGTTTCCTTCATTCTGTATGCTGATGAGACACAATGTAGGCAATGTCAAAGCAACAGTTTACATTGGTGTAAATTACTAATATTACATATATGCCCTCTTTGGGAGAGTGAAGATGAGATTGGAATAGGACACAGGGTCCCAAAAGGGGTTGTGGTATTACAAGTATACAACAAAAGATCAACGGTAAGAAACAAAGGACTGAATGCTTGTCATCTAGTCAGTTTCATCACATTATTGCATGTATGTGAATGATGAAAAATGTTGTATTACGTCAGGAAGTCTCTTGGAAAAATATGTATGAAGACTGTTACGAGTTTGAGAAAGCCATTGTCCAATGACATAATCAGAAGTTTCATGTTGTTAGAAATGTATTTGTTTTGTTTTGTTGGCAAGTGTGTGAGAACAATGATTTGAAATTATCTGCTGCCTCAACCAGTATCACTGCCCTAGCAATTCTCAGTCTCACGCTACACTTCTGCATTAACTAGTTTAAATTTGTGACAAGTTGATGTGATGTACATTTTGTGGGAACCAAACATCTGTATTGGCTTGGAAAGTCTCTAGTTTGTGCCTCATGGAAATTATATGTGTACCCTGATGCACTAGTATTGCGGAGTTCACACTGATCATCAGTGATTCGACATCGGAGCCTTCTATCAGAGCCTTATCAACTCAGTTCCATAGTGAAAGCAAACTGATATGAAGACTCGCAGAGATGTTGCAGGCTGTTAGCATGAAGATGAATTTTTTTTTTTTCAATTGAACCTGTTATTCAGAGAGATGTGTTAGCATGAGACTCCATGGACAAAATACAGCGCAAAACTGTTGTGGTCTGCAGTCTGAAGACTGGTTTGATGCAGCTCTCCATGCTACTCTATCCTGTGCAAGCCTCTTCATTTGCAGGTAACTACTGCAACCTACATCCTTCTGAATCTGCTTACTGTATTAGTCTCGTGGTCTGCCTGTACAGTTTTTACCCCTCACTCTTCCCTCCAGTATTAAATTGGTGATCCCTTGATGCCTCAGAATGTGTACTACCAGCCGATACCTTTGTTTAGTCAGGTTGTGCCACAAATTTCTTTTCTTTGTTCAGTACCACCTCATTAGTTACATGATCCATCCATCTGATCTTCAGCATTTTTCTGTAGCACCACATTTTGAAAGCTTCTATTCTCTTCTTGTCTAAACCGTGAATCAACCAAGTTTCTCTTCCATACATGGCTACACTTCATACAGATACTTTCAGAAAAGATTTCTTGACATTAAATCTATACTCGATGTTAACAAATTTCTCTTCTTCAGAAATTCTTCTTTTGCCATTGTCAGTTTACATTTTATATCCTCCCTATCACGACCATCATCAGTCATTTTACTGGCCAAATAGCAAAACCCATCTACTACTTTAAGTGTCTAATTCCCTCCGCATCATCTGATTTAATGCAACTACATTCCATTAGCCTCATTTTGCTTTTCTTGATGTTCATCTTACATGCTCCTTTCCAGAAACTGTTCAATTCGTTGAGCTACTCTTCTGAGTCCTTTGCTGCCCCTGACAGCCTCAAAGTTTTTATTTCTTCTTCCTAGACTCTTAATTCCTAAACCAATTTTTTCTTTTGTTTCCCTTACTGATTGCTCAATATACAGATTGAATAACATCGGGCGTATGCTCTCCCTTCTTAACCACTGCTTCCCTTTCATGCTTCTCGACTCTTATAACTGCCATCTGGTTTCTGTTTGAATTGTAAATAGCTTTTCGCTCCCTGTATTTTACCCCTGTCATCTTTAGAATTTCAAAGAGAGTATTCCAGTCAACATTGTCAAAAACTTTCTATAAGTTTACAAATGCTATAAACATACATTTGCCTTTTCTTAACCTATCTTCTATGAGAAGGTATAGGATCAATATTTCTCGCGTGTTTCTACATTATTCTGGAATCCAAACTGATCTTCCCCGAGGTCCGCTTCTACAAGTTTTTCCATTCTTCTGTAAAGATTTCATGTAAGTATTTTGAAACCATTACTTATTAAACTGATAGTTCAGTAATTTTCACGCCTGCCAGCACCTGATTTCTTTGGAATTAGAATTATTATATTCTTTTTGAAGGTTGAGGGTATTTCACCTGTCTTAGACATCTTGCTCAGCAGATGGAAGAGTTTTGTTATAGCTGGCTCTCCCAAGACTATCAGTAGTTCTAACGGAATGTTGCCTACTCCCAGGGTCTTGTTTTGACTTATGTTTTTCAGTGCTCTGCCAAATTCTTCCCATCTCACCTTCATCTACGTCCTCTTCCATTTCCAAAATGAAGGAGAAAAAGAGTAAATGAAGAATGTTAATTATACTAGTACAAAATACATGGTGTGAAGTCATGAATGAATTCTTGAGGCCACACAGTGAATATTTATGGGGCAGGTGAATGGCAGGAAAGTGATACTTACAGAAATGCATACTTTGCTGTGAAGAAGGAAGCATTTATTGTATTGTCATATTTTCAACGGCTCAGAATAGCTCAGTCCCTCAAACAGTGAATGCTGAAACCTGTAAGAGAATACTGCATCTAGAATGACTCACAGACTCAGAAAACTCCAAATGTATGTAAAGACTACTTCATCCTTTCATAAGAGGAATGTGGAAGAAATACTTTAAATATCCACTGCAATTTAATGGAAAGGCTACCTAGAATACTATGGGCTATAAAAGCAATGGAGGGTGATCAGCACCCGACTAATACCACAACAGTTCCACAAAGCCAGTTACCTATTAGTATCTGATCACACACAGCATTATTATATAGTTGAGTTAAGATATGTTCAGTTTATAAATTAATGATACAATATAATGGACAGATAAAAAAACTACTCACCAAGTGGTGGCAGGGGAACACACACATAAAAGTCTTCCCTGACCCAGGGTTCTGGGTGACTTTTCTATACTGTACCCCTTTCTGTAAACCTGTCCAGTCCTTTTCCTTCACCACTCTTTCTTCCCCTTCAACTCTTCTGTCAGAAGAAGGAGCCACTAGCTCCGAAAGCTTGTGAAATTCAAATCCTTTTGTAAGTGTGTTCCTCTGCCACTGCTTGGTGAGCAGATTTTTTTTATCTGTCCATTTACATTATATTATCAATAATTGATTATTGTTGTTGTTATAAATTAATGAGGATGATTGTGATATATACCCTAGGCATGTTATGTGCATTCCACAGGTATTTCTATGCATGCTTCTTACACAAGTGATGTCTTTTCAGTTGTTTTATTCATATACTGGTTGCCAGTGGTGCGTTATTTTGTTCTTGCTTTTGTAGGTGGAGCTGTGTCGACTTCCAGGCCTTGCCATCACACTAAGTCTAGAGCATGCTGGTCGTACGGTAGGAGCAGATGCTGAGGGAGACATGGTTGCCTTTGTATCAGGATTACTTCTGGGTAATGATCAGCAAACTCGCAGCTGGTTTGCGCTGTTTGTTCGCAATGGACAAAAGGTTTGTTGTTTGTCTTGTGCTGTACTGTCATTTTGAATTACATATATTGTTCTCATGAAGTGTAAGTTAATCATCTATCTCGTGAAATCAGCATGTTTTCAGAATGAATATATGGTTTTATTATCTATAAATTGTTGCTGGACCTCAAAGAAAGGTTGTCGAGTTGTCACAATGAGGATTAACTTTTCGTGTATATCTTCTACATTTATTATAGTGTGTGTTATTTTATGATTTTTATTGGTTCCTTTGCGGACTGTATTTCAGTTTTCTTTGCATTTAAATTTTATACTTAGAAGATCTAAGTAAATGCTTCTGTAAGATCAAAAGGTTGACACCAGAGAGGAATTTGTGGCTGGCTGCATCAACCAATCATAAAATGATGATTAAAAAAAAATTACCAGAAATATATTTTTGTACTGTATGCTGAATGAAATTAAATGGTCGCATTACATAAAGCAGAAGAAAGTACTTAGCTTTTGATAGTTGACACGTGGACAACTGGAATGGGGCTGGTAGAGAGAGAGAGAGAGAGAGAGAGAGAGAGAGAGAGAGAGAGAGAGAGAGAGAGAGAGGCAATAGTGTTTAAAATGTTTTGCTCTTATTCATTTGGGAGAAAGAGACATTCATAGTAGGTCCAAACAGTTAAAAGGATGATGAATAAGATGTGGGGGGCAGGAGAAGTAGTTCTGACCACTGAATCGGGAGGTAGATCATCTTAGGGAAAAGAATGAAGTTGTTGTTGTTGTTGTTGTTGTGGTCTTCAGTCCTGAGACTGGTTTGATGCAGCTCTCCATACTACTCTAGCCTGTCCAAGCCTCTTCATCGCCCAGTACCTACTGCAGCCTACATCCTTCTGAATCTGCTTAGTGTATTCATCTCTTGGTCTCCCTCTACGATTTTTACCTTCCACGCTGCCCTCCAGTATTAAATTGGTGATCCCTTGATGCCTCAGAACATGTCCTACCAACCAGTCCCTTCTTCTAGTCAAGTTGTGCCACGAACTCCTCTTCTCCCCAATTCTATTCAATACCTCCTCATTAGTTATGTGATCTACCCATCTAATCTTCAGCATTCTTCTGTAGCACCACATCTCGAAAGCTTTTAGTCTCTTCTTGTCCAAACTATTTATCATCCATGTTTCACTTTCGTACATGGCTACACTCCATACAAATACCTTCAGAAAAGACTTCCTGACACTTAAATCCATACTCGATGTTAACAGATCTCTCTTCTTCAGAAACGCTTTCCTTGCCATTGCCAGTCTACATTTTATATCCTCTCTACTTCGGCCAACAGCAGTTATTTTGCTCCCCAAATAGCAAAACTCTTTTACTACTTTAAGTGTCTCATTTCCTAATCTAATTCCTGCAGCATCACCCGACTTAATTCGACTACATTCCATTATCCTCGTTTTGCTTTTGTTGATGTTCATCTTATACCCTCCTTTCAAGACACTGTCCATTCCGTTCAACTGCTCTTCCAAGTCCTTTGCATTTACTCTTACATTTACATTTATGCTCTGCAACCCGCCCAACGGTGTGTGGCGGAGGGCACTTTACATGCCACTGTCATTACCTCCCTTTTCTGTTCCAGTCGCGTATGGTTCGCAGGAAGAACGACTGTCTGAAAGCCTCTGTGCTCGCTCGAATCTCTCTAATTTTACATTCATGATCTCCTCGGGAGGTATAAGTAGGGGGAAGCAATATATTCAATACCTCATCCAGAAACGCACCCCCTTGAAACCTGGCAAGCAAGCTACACCGCGATGCAGAGCACCTCTCTTGCAGAGTCTGCCACTTGAGTTTGCTAAACATCTCCGTAACGCTATCAGGGTTACCAAATAACCCTGTGACGAAACGCGCCACTCTTCTTTGGATCTTCTCTATCTCCTCCGTCAACCCGATCTGGTACGGATCCCCCACTGATGAGCAATACTCAAGTATAAGTCGAAGGAGTGTTTTGTAAGCCACCTCCTTTGTTGATGGACTACATGCTCTAAGGGCTCTCCCAATGAATCTCAACCTGGTACCCACCTTACCAACAATTAATTTTATATGATCATTCCACTTCAAATCGTTCCGAACGCATACTCCCAGATATTTTACAGAAGTAACTGCTACCAATGTTTGTTCCACTATCATATAATCATACAATAAAGGATCCTTCTTTCTATGTATTCACAATACATTACATTTGTCTATGTTAAGGGTCAGTTGCCACTCCCTGCACCAAGTGCCTATCCACTGCAGATCTTCCTGCATTTCGCTACAATTTTCTAATGCTGCAACTTCTCTGTATACTACAGCATCATCCACGAAAAGCCGCATGGAACTTCCGACACTATCTACTAGGTCATTTATATATATTGTGAAAAGCAATGGTCCCATAACACTACCCTGTGGCACGCCAGAGGTTACTTTAAGGTCTGTAGACGTCTCTCCATTGATAACAACATGCTGTGTTCTGTTTGCTAAAAACTCTTCAATCCAGCCACACAGCTGGTCTGATATCCCGTAGGCTCTTACTTTATCAGGCGACAGTGCGGAACTGTATCGAATGCCTTCTGGAAGTCAAGGAAAATAGCATCTACCTGGGAGTCTGTATCTAATATTTTCTGGGTCTCATGAACAAATAAAGCGAGTTGGGTCTCACACGATCGCTGTTTCCGGAATCCATGTTGATTCCTACAGAGTAGATTCTGGGTTTCCAAAACCGACATGATACGTGAGCAAAAAACATGTTCTAAAATTCTACAACAGATCGATGTCAGAGATATACGTCTATAGTTTTGCGCATCAGCTCGACGACCCTTCTTGAAGACTGGGACTACCTGTGCTCTTTTCCAATCATTTAGAACCTTCGTTCCTCTAGAGACTTGCGGTACACGGCTATTAGAAGGGGGGCCAGTTCTTTCACTTACTCTGTGTAGAATCGAATTGGTATCCCGTCAGGTCCAGTCTCTGACAGAATTACAATGTCATCGGCGAACCTCAAAGTTTTTATTTATTCTCCATGGATTTTAATACGTACTCCGAACTTTTCTTTCCTTTCCTTTACTGCTTGCTCAATATACAGATTGAATAGCATCAGGGAGAGGCTACAACCCTGTCTCACTCCCTTCCCAACCACTGCTTCCCTTTCATGTCCCTCAACTCTTATAACTGCCATGTGGTTTCTGTACAAATTGTAAATAGCCTTTCGCTCCCTGTATTTTATCCCTGCCACCTTCAGAGTTTGAAAGAGAGTATTCCAGTCAACATTGTCAAAAGCTTTCTCTAAGTCTACAAATGCTAGAAATGTAGGTTTTCCTTTCCTTAATCTTTCTTCTAACGTAAGTCGTAAGGTCAGTATTGCCTCAGTTGTTCCGACATTTCTACAGAATCCAAACTGATCTTCCCCGAGGTCGGCTTCTACCAGTTTTTCCATTCGTCTGTAAAGAATTCACGTTAGTATTTTGCAGCTGTGACTTATTAAACTGACAGTTCGGTAATTTTCACATCTGTCAACACCTGCTTTCTTTGGGATTGGAATTATTATATTCTTCTTGAAGTCTGAGGGTATTTCGCCTGTCTCATACATCTTGCTCACCAGATGGTAGAGTTTTGTCAGGACTGGCCTTGTTTCAACTTAATTCTTTCAGTGCTCTGTCAAACTCTTCGCGCAGTATCGTATCTCCCATTTCATCTTCACCTACCTCCTCTTCCTTTTCCGTAATGTTGTCCTCAAGAACATTGCCCCTGTATAGACCCTCTATATACTCCTTCCACCTTTCTGCTTTCCCTTCTTTGCTTAGAACTGGGTTTCCATCTGAGCTCTTGGTATTCATGCAGGTGGTTCTCTTTTCTCCAAAGGTCTCTTTAATTTTCCTGTAGACAGTATCTATCTTACCCCTCATGAGATAAGCCTCTACATCCTTACATTTGTCCTCTAGCCATCCCTGCTTAGCCATTTTGCACTTCCTGTCGATCTCATTTTTGAGACCTTTGTATTCCTTTTTGCCTGCTTCACTTGCTGCATTTTTGTATTTTCTTCTTTCATCAATTAAATTCAGTATCTCTTCTGTTACCCAAGGATTTCTACTAGCCCTCGTCTTTTTACCTACTTGATTCTCTGCTGCCTTCACTATTTAATTCCTCAAAGCTACCCATTCTTCTTCTACTGTATTTCTTTCCCCCATTCCTCTCAATTGTTCCCATATGCTCTCCCTGAAACTCTGTGCAACCTCTGGTTCTTTCAGTTTATCCAGGTCCCATCTCCTTAAATTCCCACCTTTTTGCAGTTTCTTCAGTTTTAATCTACAGTTCATAACCAATAGATTGTGGTTAGAGTCCACATCTGCCCCTGGAAATGTCTTACAATTATAATCTGGTTCCTAAATCTGTCTTACCATTATATAATCTATCTGAAACCTTTTAGTATCTCCAGGGTTCTTCCATGTATACAACCTTCTTTCATGATTCTTGAACCAAGTGTTAGCTATGATTAAGTTATGCTCTGTGCAAAATTCTACTAGGCGGCTTCCTCTTTCATTTCTTAACTCCAATCCATATTCACCTACTACATTTCCTTCTCTTCCTTTTCATACTGTCGAATTCCAGTCACCCATGACTATTAAATTTTCATCTCCCTTCACTACCTGAATAATTTGTTTTATCTCATCATACATTTCATCAAGTTCTTCATCATCTGCAGAGCTAGTTGGCATATAAACTTGTACTACTGTAGTAGGCGTGGGCTTCGTGTCTATCTTGGCCAGAATAATGCGTTCACTATGCTGTTTGTAGAAGCTTACCCGCACTCCTATTTTTTTTTTATTCGTTATTAAACCTACTCCTGCATTAACCCTATTTGATTTTGTATTTAGAACCCTGTAGTCACCTGACCAAAAGTCTTGTTCCTCCTGCCATCAAACTTCACTAACTCCCATTATATCTAACTTTAACCTATCCATTTCCCTTTTTAAATTTTCTAACCTACCTGCCCGATTAAGGGATCGGACATTACACGCTCCGATCCGTAGAGTGCCAGTTTTCTTTCTCCTGATAACGATGTCCTCTTGATTAGTCCCTGCCCGGAGATCTGAATGGGGGACTATTTTACCCCCAAAATATTTTACCCAAGAGTACACCATCATCATTTAATCATACAGTAAAGCTGCATGTCCTCAGGTAAAATTATGGCTGTAGTTTCCCCTCGCTTTCAGCTGTTCGCAGTATCAAAACAGCAAGGCTGTTTTATTTAGTGTTACAGGGCCAGATCAGTCAATCATCCATACTGTTGCCCCTGCAACTACTGAAAAGGCTGCTGCCCCTCTTCAGGAACCACATGTTTGTCTGGCCTCTCAACATATACCCCTTCGTTGTGGTTGCATCTATGGTACGGCTATCTGTATCGTTGAGGCACGCAAGCCTCCCCACCAATGGCAAGGTCCATGGTTTATGGGGGGATAATAATAATAATAATAATAATGCTAGTTAATGATAATGCTAATAATAGTAGTAATAATAGTTCAAACAGGAAAACTAAAATGTGAAACAAATGATAGGCTGCAGATGGACGTGAAAGACAAGGAAAGGAAGAATAAGGAGTTGAAGCAGGAGTGTAAGTTGAGAGACAGGAAATGTAAATACATAAGACTTGGTCTCTCAGGGAAAGATAAGCTTATAGAAGTATAAGGGGAATGCAGGACGAAGATAGAGAAAGAAATACTGTCACAAGTGCAATCATTTTGCCTGCGGCCATTACTGGAGTAAAGAAGTAAATAATCCTTTCTGTTTCCGTAGATCATTTGATTTTCTTTTTTACTTTCAACAATATTGCATTTCTGCAATTAAATAAAAGTTTTGATATACACCAGTATATGGGTAATACATTGTGTGATTGATGTTATCAATGACTTTGTAGGTGACATTAAATTTAATTTGCACTGTTAAACAGTGGAAAGTCCATGATGGAATAACCCTTTTTAAGAAATGTGTTATCAAATATTGACTTCTTTCACTATAATGGTCTCAGAACTTTAGAAAGAGGTTTTATACCCATGAATAGTTTGAATATATCTACAGATATGAGATTCTGAGTAAGACTCAAGTATGGTTGCAAGAGGAGGTTATGAGTTGTACATGAACAGCTCAATCGGTAAGAGCATTGTTTGTGACTGGTAAGGTTCTGGAAGTAAGTTCCAGGCTGGTACACAGTTTTAAACTGCCAGGAAGTTTCAAGACTCCAGGATGGAATGTAACAATATTATGAAAATAATAGTTGCTACACATTGTATAGCTTAGATGCTGAGTTGCAGGTTGGCACAAAAAAAGACTGTCACAAAATAAGCTTTTGGCCAACAAGGCCTTTGTCAGAAATAGACACCCCCCCCCCCCCCACACACACACACAGATGACTACAGTCTGTGGCAGCTGAAGCCAACATTGTGAGCATTGTGAGATAGGGGAGGCAACTGGGTGGGAATAAGGAGGCGGCTGGGGTGGGGTGGAGGAGGAATAGCAGGGTAGGGATGGCAGATGGTGGGGACTATGTAGGGACGAGTTGGAGAGAAGGTAGGGCAGCTAGGTGCAATCGGGAGGTTACATGGGGGGCAGGGGTGATGAGTGGGGGAGGGGGGGGGGGGGGAAGGTTGCAGAAAAGGAGAGAAGTAAAAAGACTGGTTGTGTTGGTGGAATAGAGGGCTGTATAATGGGAACAGGGAAGGGGCTGGATGGCTGAGGACAATGAGTAAAGAAGGTTGAGGCCAAGAGGGTTACAGGAACATAGGATGTATCGCACAGATAATTTCCACCTGTGAAATCCAGAAAAGCTGTTGTTGGTGAGAAGGATCCACATGACACAGGCTGTGAAGCAGTCATTGAAGTAATTAATGACTGTTGTGTTGGACAGTGTGCTCAGCAACAGGGAGCTCCAGGTGTTTCTCGGCTACAGATCGTCGGTTGCCGTTCGTGCAGACAGAATGCTTGTTGGTTGTCACGCCTACATAGAATGCAGCACAATGGTAGCAGCTTAGCTTGTAGATCACACGACTGGTTTTACAGGTAGCCATGCTTTTGATGGGATAGTTGATGTTTGGGACTGGATTGGAGTAGGTGATGGTGATGGGAGGTCTGTTACAAGTGATTAACGTTGCAAGATTGCAGGTTAATGTGAAATTCTGGTACATTAACAACCAGTGTAAATGCCAGGATGTGGAACCCAAACATGCAAGAAAAGTCAGTTCCAAGCCTGTTGCATTTGGTCAATCAATACGGGGATGTTAATGCTCTTTGTGGATGATGCTGGAGTTATTGTCAGATTCTGTCCCATATGCGTTCAATTTGAGGTAGATCTGGTGATCGAGCAGGCCAAGGTGATGTAACGACATCCTGTAGAGCATGTTGAGTTACAACAGTGGTATGTGGACAAGTGGTATCCTTTTGGAAAACACCCACTGGAATGCTGTTCGTGACTGACAGCATGACAGGTCAAGTCATCAAATTGACATACAGATCAGCAGTCAGAGTGTGTGGGATAACCATGAGAGTGCTCCTGCTGTCATATGCATACGATAACTCTACGTGTTGGTCCAGTGTGTCTAGCACACAGACAGGTTGCTTCCAGGCCCTCAAGAGGCCTGCTCCTAACCAACACAGGGTCATCACTGGCACCAAGGCAGTGCCAGCTTTTGTACAGAAACACAACAGACCTCCACTCTGCCTTCAAATGAGCTCTAACTTGACACCACTGAAGTCACAAATGGTGGTGCTTTGGGGTCAGTGGAATGCATGCTGCAGGACAACTGGCTTGGAACTGCCCTTGAAGTAACTGATTTGTAACAGTTTGTTGTGTCACTTTGGTGCCAACTGCTGGTCAAATTAGTGCTGCAAATGCAATATGATGCGCAAGAGTCATAAGTCAAACAAGATGGTCTTCCCCCTTGGTAGTGTCATGTGGTAGTCCAGTGCCTGGTCTTCTTGCGACTGTACATTCTCATGACCACTGCTGTCAGAAATCTTGTACAGTGGCTACATTGCTGCCAAGTTTTCTGCAGTATCGTAGAAGGATCATTGAACTTGTTGTAGCCCTTTTACATGAGCTCATTCAAACTCAGTGAGGTGTTGGTAATGTTGTCTTTGTCACCTGAAAGGCATTCTTGACTCGAATCAACTCACCATGTCCAGTCTCAAAGGTAAATAAGGCCTACAACAGTTACAGTGTTTATTTAAAGCAGTCGTGATTTGCGTCCTCATAGTGGCACTACTAGCACCATTCTTTAGCAACTGGTATGAAATTTGAACAGACACCATCTTTCAGATGTAGAAACATGCCTACTAACTTTCATTTATGTTGCACAACTCCTTTTTGGTGTTGCAATTTTTTTTCACTCACTGTACTTTATTGGTCCTCCCGTCTACAGAGGCAGCGTAGGCCTATGCAGTGGTGTGTGTGTGTGTGTGTGTGTGTGTGTGTGTGTGTGTGTGTGTGTGTTAATATGTTACATAACTTACATTTACGTACATACATATTTAAATTATGAATTGCTTCCATTCTTGTCTTATAATAATGTTACATTTTAATATTTTTTCCATGGAATGAAAGCAGTGATGCTGTAAATATGCTTTTAAAGATTTTCCGAAGGTTTTACTTCTGTGAAGTTGAACATTCGAACATTCGAATTCCCAGATGCACCTATTGATAATAACTTTAATTGTATAACCCCTCTATAATAAAACTCTCAGAAACTTTAAGTGCACCAACATTTGTTCTGCTTTGTTAGCTTATTTACACATTTTCATTAAATAATTTTATAGGGTAATATCTGGAAGCAATTCAGTACAGTGTATTTATTATACAGAAACATGCTGGAAGGATAATATTTTATGTACAACTGTTAACCCCATATAGCCAACAATTTAAAAACTATACAGGTGAACAGCTGCCACACAATATGATTAAACAGTGGAAAATCCAGGATGGAATGTAACACTATTATGAGAAGGAAAGTTGTTACTCACCAGATAGAGGAGATGCTGAGTTGCAGATAGGCACAACGAAAATACTCTCACAATTATAGCTTTCGGCTGTTAAGGCCTTTGTCAACAATAGACAGACATATGTGCGCACGTGAGCGTGCTTGCACACACACACACACACACACACACACACACACATATTCATGCAAACGCGACTCTCACACACATGACTGCAGTCTCAGGCAACAGAAACCACACGGTATGATTACTCCCATGAAAATTGTTGTCAAGAACAGGTCACAGTTTAAAAATAATAGTAGCATTCATTAATATAATACTGTAAACAAAATGGCCTCCTTTACCCACAAGTTAAACTTATTCATGTGCAACAGTTAAGAAGGTAAGAGCCGTAACATATGTGGTCATCTCCTTTGTCAATTAAAGTTACTGATACATAAAGAAGACAGTTTTAAAACAAATTGAAATCACTTTTACCTCAAAAGTGTTTCTACTCCAAACATGAATTTAAGTACATAGTCAGTTAAAAGCATGCTAAACCTGAAGGTTGATTTGAATACTGTGATGATTCATTTGGTGTGGTCATATTGAAAGTGGTATACCCTCGCCTTCCAGTAAACTTTGAGCTTGCTTATGAAGGCAATTATAGGTGGACCTGTGGTCAATCCAAACCAGTTTATAAATTTAAATGTGGATTAAGATTAATGTGAAGCCCAGCCATATAAATGATAGCCATAGTTTCACTAAGAATATTTGCGAGCCATTTGATATCCTCGATACAGAAAAAATGAGGTGTTGCAATTGTGATAAAAGGAACATGCAAATTAACTAAAATAACTAATCTCATTGAATCCATAACCTGGATCTCTGCAACACAGAAGACAATTGAATCTTCTTCTGATCAACAAAGCTGTTGTCAGTCTTGTTTTCTGTCTTTATGAAAAGTGAGCTTGAGCTCTACATGTAACGAAGAAGGCTTTATAATGCATATTCATTCAGAACAGACTCTACACAGAGAAAAATACAGTATTAAGGAACACAAACTTACATTCACATCATGATGTTTTTTGTGTATAATCTTTAGTCTGCAGTTGAATGTTAATGTGATCTTAGATACATTTTAATGGAACAACCGAATTCATCTGTGAAATGCAATTGTCATGAGTAATTTGCTTTTTTGCAAGTAACAACCTAATTCTATTTGTTTGAATGGTTGTTTACATTACCATTGTGTATGAAATGGATCAGTGAGTGGAACCTTTATGTTTGTCCAACATGTTTGCTTAAAAATTATGTATTTCACTTTTTATCATAAGTTGTAGCTTCAAAATGTTTGTTTCCACAGCGTAAATGGGAATCGCATACAGCATTGCAGTTACTTCGTGATGAATTGCTTCGTCGTCTTCAGACCATTGTGCTGTTTTCTTTAGACAGCCAGCTGCCAGATTCCTGTGTTGTACAGGCATCAGCTCTACTAAGATTATACTGTGCATTGCGTGGCATTGCTGCTATAAAGTAAGTATTATTGCAGTTGAACTGTTAGAGGTGCAAGACCAATCACAATTACCACATTGCTAGATGAACTCAGAATGTGCAAGGATAAACGTGTTTCGGTTCACAATGTACATTATTGTTTTACTCATAACTGCTTGTTGTGAATGTTTTAAAGTTGTTTCTCCAAAGATGCTCATCAACCTCTGTAAGAAAATTTAAAAGAGAGAGACTTGAATTGGAATCTAAAGTTCAATTCTTTTATCTTGGCGGCTCGCGCTTGCCCGCCCAGACGCGGGAGATTGCTGCGTTGCCAGTTGCACACGACGCAGGCGCCAAAAGAAGCAGCGCCATAATATAGCATAGTTCGCAAGCTTGCGTTTAGGGGGGAGCGCGCAGTTCATGAAGTAAAGCCACCAAGGCCGCATTAACCCTTTCGTTGCTACAGAGACGTGCTCCCTGCATTCCGCGCTGTGCGCGATTTTGTCACTGCACTGCTCGCCTGTGCAGACACATCGTGTTCCGACTGCTTTGACACTCTTATCATTCGATTCCACAAAAACTATTTGGCCCAAAAATTAGATTTTTACGTGTCTTCTTGACTGATACCTTCCCCCCATAAATGACTTAATTTTGTTTCGATGTTCAACGCAGTTATTATGCAGCGTTAAATATAGTAAACCATTGCACGAAATTTTGAAGAGTTTGCAGAGGTAAAAGTCCATTGAGTATACTTTCCATATGGTCGATTTTAGTTGCCACAATGTTGAGAATGAAATGTGGACAAGATACCTAAATTTCATATAAAATTACTACATGTAATGCTGCATAATAACTGCGTTGAACATCGAAACAAAATTAAGTCATTTATGGGGGGAAGGTATCAGTTAAGAAGACGTGTAAAAATCAAATTTTTGGGCCAAATAGGTTTTGTGAAATCGAATGATAAGTGTGTCAAAGCAGTGGGAACACCATGTGTCTGCCCAGGCGAGCAGTACAGTGATGACAAAATCGCGCACAGCGCGGAATGCGGGGAGCATGTTTCTGCAGCAGCGAAAGGGTTAATGAAGAGACAAAGCACTAGAAATTTCAAAAAATTGCATTCAAACGAATACAATTCGTGAAGTAAGGCACTTCGATATTGTTTTTAAATAATGAAAATATTAAGCAGCGCACAAGGTTTGAACTCATAACCTTTCGCCTAGAAGCCCAACACCTTATCCGTTATGCTAACGCAGCTCGTCTGAGTTCAGAACGCCATGAGGACTCTAACACGTCACGCAAAATACTGACAAACACTGTTGGTATGACTATGAATTACTCACGCTTCGTCGAAGTACAATAGGAAATAAACAATTACCACTGTTCTTTATTGCGAAAAAGCGGTTAGTGAGAATGATACAAACACCTTTCCTTGCTATCGCCTGAATTAGGAGTCTTATTGCTTGTTTGGTTTAATTAATCAATAGAATATGAAGCAACTGGTATAAAGAATGCTTTTTCCAAACTTTCTATAAAAGAAAGTCTGCTATCAAGACATTGCTTTTGTTCAATTACTTTATTTATGACTGAACGTTTCTAAAACTGAAGACACTCGTCCTGCTATGCACTGCAGTCAGAGATCTGGCAACGTCGTTCTCTGTTCATTGGCTGACTGTGTTTTGTGACGTCAGATGCGCAGAACGAACCTAAACTCGGCCGCCAACATAAATGACGCGCACTTTAGTAGAACTGGATTTCTGAAACTGGCAAATTCCTCTTGTTACGTAAAAAAGTTCGTTGTAACTGAAAATATACTGTAATTTGATGTGTGTTTTTTGTAGTTGAGTACAAGTACTGTGTTTCGTATTTTAACTGGAAATATCTCCTATACCTGTATTTACACACTTTTATAAATTTAATCTTACCTTGTTGTAACATGCTGATTTTAAACACACACTATATGACAGTCAACTGCATTAACAGCAAAAGACTTACTATATTCAGTTATACATCACACATTGTTATGTTTCTAATATTTAAACAACTGAAGATAAAAATCAGTAGAATCTCTAGCTTCTGGTAGTTTAAAAATTAGTTTTTAGGTATATTTCTGTACTAGTAACCTGGAAATAAGATTTGCCGAAGTTGTGAAGTAGGCGTAGCATACCTAACAGAAAAGTCTGTATTTTATTGTCCTTTGACATCTGGGAGGGAGAAGACTTAACAATTGCTCATTTCTGTTATTTTCTGACACTGAAGTTTGGCGAGCATATCTCTGATGCTCTTTCACTTGCTGAATAAGTTCATTTGTATCCCTTATATTAATAATACCTGGTAAGCGACCCAGATAGATGAGCAGTTCTTTGGTACAGGAAGAAGTCTTTTATAGAAGTCTTTTTAAGTTCCTGACAGCATATTTTTGAAGTACCCAATCTTTGTTACTTTTGTGTTATTTCATTGCTTTCCAGTGTTATAATGAAAATAAAAATCTAGCCATCAGTTATACCGTATTATATTTATTTGCATCACAGATCACATTATTTGCAACATTGGAAAAAATAGTTGCATTAAACCCATTACATCTAATCAACTAAAGAAAAAATAGCTCTGCTACCATAAAATGTTCAAAGTTATTTAAAAGAAAGCATTGACATGTCACTTGAGACATTATGCCACTGACCCATCAACACAAAGCAGCAGCCTGGAGTCTATATTTGAAAATGGAATGTAAAGTGCCTTCAGCACAACACTAGACATTACGAAGTGTCCCCATTTCCTTCAGAATATTGCACAACACTAAACATTTGAAAGTGTCCCTATTTCCTTCAGAATATTTATGCAACTGAATACTGTCATTACAAGTAAACTAGGATGGGCTCTTTGGAAGTCAGCATTAACAGACTTCATCATTATCATCTTATGGTTAAAAGAAGAACCTACTATTGGGAAAACAGACTTGTTGATCTATGACCATATGAGTTATTAGTCTAGTTTGAAGGTGCAACTCTGTGTGTTGCAGTGTTCCTTCCACCTTTGCTTGAAGTATTTGTCCCATTACGTTTATCAAAAGTGTGCTGATTTCATCACCAAAAATTCATTTTGGCACAATAATGAAGGAATCTTCAAAAGCTTTAACCTGGAAAATAGGTAATAGTTTTATCCGGTGACTTCACATTTCCCAGTATTTTTACACAACAAATCATATTAAAGATGGTGCAGTTTGGAGAAATCTTTGGTGCAGTGTATCAATTAATCTGTGTGGTTTTGTAGTGCACAAGTATAAATACAAACACCACCAAATACAGCACTTCAGCTTCACAAACATGTAAATAAACACGCACCTTCTCAGTTTGCATCCATCATCCAGGCACAGGACATGAGATGTCATGTAAACATTTTTCTGGCAGTAAAGGAGAACACTGAAAATGTTTATTTCAGTGTTTAGTCAATATTATTTTTACTATTTCATGAATGAAGACTGTGGCAACAGCCTGCTCTGTTGCATAGACTGAGATCTAGGTTAGGTTGGAAGATTGTATTTTGGTTATGAATTTTTGATGCCCGTTAACATAATTTCATAGGAAACTATCAAACTATTTCATGGAGCACAATTAAAATTCTTCTGCTTATCATATGGGAGGGTTGTGATGTTTGCGTACATCACTTGTCCTGTGCTGTAGGTGGCTAATAGAAGCAGAGTGGCAGACACCATGTTGGTTTACATATTTGCAAAACTAAAGGCCGTATTTGATGGTTTTCATATCTGTACTCATGTACTAAGAAAATATTCTCGTTAATTAATGAGCCATATTTACATCACTTTCACATGTAATTGGCTTCTGTATGGAAACGTCTAACATATTCTGGCATGCAGACAGGTATTTTGCAATTGTGGCAATACCAGGTTGTTTCTTTCCTGGCTTTCCAGTAGATTGTTTCATTTTCTCAAGACAACACTTGGAAATACATGTTGGATGCTATTTCACCTTCAGATTTATCTATGAAAAAAGCC
This sequence comes from Schistocerca americana, assembly GCF_021461395.2. Taxonomy (NCBI): domain Eukaryota; kingdom Metazoa; phylum Arthropoda; class Insecta; order Orthoptera; family Acrididae; genus Schistocerca; species Schistocerca americana. The sequence goes on along the minus strand of NC_060126.1, from coordinate 486,277,186 downwards.
AGATTAAGGCAAATAAAGCAGAAATAAATTATAATTACAGCTGCAGTGTCAGTAGCAACAATATTAGCAAGGAAAAATTGTGCTATACTTCAGCTTACCTAAATATGGATCTTCTTCAGACTTTCCCATTCAGATATTTCTCCCTGTGATCCGGAATCATTGAATTCTTCCTGTAGAGGTTCCAAAATTTTATGATCGCTCAACAGATGTGATATACTTGTAACAGAATTATAGCAGATTGCAAAATCTAACAAGTACATGCACGAACCTCATGACGGTGCACACGCATTGGCTCACTCAGTCAGGATAACAGCTCTTGTGTTCACTACTGTTTCTTTTGAAATAATTTTAGAAATTGACAACAGAAGGCAGCAAGTCATGATGTACAGGTAGCAAGATGTCTGTATATGGTTCCCATACAAAATGAGTCCAGTTTTTAGCAATAGGTAGCTCACACTTCAAGAAAACTGTGGCCAAAGATATTGTCAGGTGTGGTCCTGTAGACATGGTGGCTTGGGCATAATCTTTTGGACATGGCATTGTGGTGTGAGTTATGCTCAGGCTTGATCGCTAAAATGCTAAAAATCTGTCAGAACTGTGTCTTCTTTTGGTACAATTTATTGTGCAGAAGTGTGGGAAATGTAACTTCAAACTGTTACTGGAATGGAATTTATTGGGAGTATGTCTATTTTTGCTTAATGACACGGGAAATGAACTGTTATTCTAAGTTTATACATGACTGCTAGAGTTGGAATAATAGGTTAAAATCCAGTGTGAAAATTCAGTAGCTAATTAGTTACCAATATTAGTACCATGATACCTTCAGGTTTACTACATTTTTACATGGGAATTGTAAAATGCCAAATCTCACAACTCTTCTTCAAAACCACGAATTTCAAGTTATGTTGATAAAATCATCTGATTTCACGTAATTTTTCTTGTTCTATTTTATGTAAAATGTTTGTGTCTGTAGCAGTTGTCAAAAACTAATTGGGCTTGGGGATTTTTAAGCTACCTCTTTCATGAGTGAGTTTCATTTCGTTAGGGTTCTTCCAACACAATTTCATTCTGGTCTCGCACAACTGGTTTTATGTGTTCATTACACTTTAGGCCTTTCATACTCTTAGATATTTTTCTATTATTCCAAGAAGAGATGTGCAACATATTACTTCTCATTTTAGTGATTTCCAGTCATGTAATTGTTTAACAGGACTTTCTACCTATTTATATGCAATACGTTACTTTTGTTTATGTTTAGGATCAACAGCCGGTATCAGGTATTAACCCTCTGCAGGTATTCCTGCATTTTACTACAGTTTACTGGAGTATAGTAGAGTTTTATTGGTCCTGGTAATCATATAGTACACAAATAGTATATTCTGATGCAGGACAAGTCAATGTATAACAAAATATAATATTAAATTTGCATTAATGTCATTGTTTCTACATTAAATGATCACTGAGTTACAATATACAGAGCAAATATTGTACAAAAATAAAGAGTAGATATTTTAAAGCAGAAAGAGCATGTACTGTAATGGCAGATTAATATTTGTATTACAGTTACATTTACATGGTAAATCATAAAGTTCTAGTAACATTTATACTATACATCACTAATGCAAAGACACAAATCATTAGTGAACTTTCAAGGAACTCGTGGAGGCTGTAGAAGCAGTGATGAGTCAAATATGCCTTAGCAGTTGACTTAAAATTTGCCATGTCGTTTATTGATTTAATTTGTGGGGGAAGTTCATTATAAATAACTTTCCCATAATACTGGGTTCCTTTTTTATTTAGGGTGGTGTTGGTGGACTCTAGATGAAAGTCTCCTTTTTGCCTGGTGTTATAGGACTGGATATTTTCATTTTTCTGGAAGCGAGTGGGATTTTCCATTGAACATTTTTCACAAACACATGGAAGTGGGAGGACTGCTAGCTTTTTAAAAGAGTGGTCTACAGGTTTTATTCCATTTTACACCTTCCATTATTTGTGTAATTCTTTTTTGTAGCCTAAAGAGCTTTTGGCTAAGAGAAGAGTTACCCCAGAAAATAATTCCATTTCCTAAGAACTTAATGTTGTCTACATTCTGAAGCTCTTTGTCAAATATCTGAAGCTGAGCAGTTTGCTCACCTCTTTTCACATTATATAAAGTTAGTGCCAATGTCTTACTTGCATTTATTACCAATTTGTTGTGACTGAACCAGTTTTCAATATTGCTCAGTGTCTCTGGTGTAGACTTCTGAAGCATTTCCATTTCTTTCCCATTCACTACCACACTTGTATCGTCAGCAAACTGGATGACGTTCCTGCAGAATTTGCTTAGGTCATTCACATATAACAGAAATATAAGAGGACCTTGTGGCACTCCATATTTAATGGTTTCATAGTTTGAATAGTGTTGAGTGAGTTTGATGAAATTTTGATGTTGCACTTCAACCACTTGTTTTCAACTGCTTAGCTATGACTTTATCCAGTTGTTAGATGTTCCTCTAATCCCCATGTTGTCAAGCTTAGGCATAGTTGTTTGTGATCTGTGATATCAAACACCTTAGAGAGATCTAGACACATTCCAATGCCATTTTTGCTGTTATCTAGTCTCTGAAGTACTTCACTTAATAGTGCAAAAATTGCTGTGTCAGTTGATCGATCTTTCCTGAAACCATGTTGTGCTGTGGGTGGTATTTTGTGCTCCTCCAGAAAATCTACTGCTCTTCTTTGAACAATTTTTTCTATGATTTTTTGAGAATACAGATAGTAGAGCACAATGGGTGTGTAGTTAGCCACTACATCCTTCTTAACATTTTTGAAAAGTGGTTTGAGCTTAGCTGTTTTTAGGCACAATGGGAAAATTCCAGTTTGAAAGGAACTATTATAAAGGCGAACTAATGGTTCATTAATGAGATCTTCACATTTTTTAATAAGGCTGCCTGGGATGCCATCTATTCCAGTGGAATGATTCACTTTTAAAGTTCTGATAACTGACAGGACATCTTTCTGGGTAGTTGGAAAGTGAAACAGTGAAGTAGGATTTATGTTGGTGTTTACGTATGATACTGGGCATTTTGTATTGCAAGGTGTTGTGACGTTTCTCTATACCAAAGCATTTTCTGGAAATTTACCTCATAGGACTTGCAGTTCTATGTGCAAGATTGTTTATGTAAATTGTGAATAATACTGGCCCTATACCACACCCTGGGTGCTCATTTACGCATTGAGACACTGTTGCACACACCGAAACTGAGTTTACTGTCCATGTCATTTCAGTAAAGCCAGCCATTACCCATAAAGAGTAGTAGGTACCAGTTCTGTATTGGCCACAATTTCTTGAGGAATTAATGACACGAATGTTCTATACCTTTTGGCCTCCAGTGCTTCACTTTGGAAGATTAAATGTGATATAGTTTCATCTTCCTCGCACCATAGTCCATGCTAAAGTGCTTCTTTGTTAACACCCATTGTGTGCAGGTGTTTTTGTTAAGTTCCCAGGGCCTGTCATAGCTCTACCATGAGTGTAACCTGTCTCCTGTTCAAGCCCTGGATTGCAGAACTTCTCTTGAAGCATCATTAGCTTGCCATGTTTTTGTTTTTGGATCTGCAGGCTGCCTATTGATCCAGTTACATATTTTTGATTCTTAATTGCGTTAGTGATAGTTAGGGTAGGTTTCGATACAGCAAATGAAGTCCCCACTCTTTTCCTAGCCAACCAATCAGGTTGTTCATTGCCATTAACTCCTGAATGACCAGGTGCCCACAAAAGGTTTACTTGTTGCTTCCTCTAGTCTCATAAGAGAAATGTGGCATTCCACAATGATCTTTGATCTCGTTGTGGGTACTTCGAGTGAGATTTCAGTGCTGCTAGGCTGTATGGATGAATGCAGATATTGTGATCCATGTAGCACCTACACAGATTCTCTTCCACACACTCTCTGATAGCAAGTATTTATGCCTGGAATACTACGGCCAGCTTCCCTAGAGTGATTGCTCTTTCTATTCTAGGCCGTATCCTGTATACTACGGCCCCAGCACATTTTTCTGTTTCCTACCCACCAGTAAACCAGACTATGTCCCCTGAATGGTATTTGGTTGCTTCTTCCACTGCTGCCTACTTCCAACTGCTGCCTTGAAAGGTTTATTGAAGCGACTGGAAATTATTGTACAGTCAGCTGGCATTTCATTGGCCATTCCTAATTTGCTACATTCATTATATTGGGGTGGGATACTGTATATTCCTAAGGTTTCCCGTTATTGCCAGGTCTTAATCTGTGTACACCCACCATTGCCTCCGTTGTAACCCAAAGGTGTAATGGAAACATGTCTAGCGTGGTCTTCATCACAGTAGTTGGTGTTCTGCTAACTCTGCCTGTTACGGTAAAGAAAGCCAGTCTGTGCACCTAGCCAAGCTCTGTAGTAGCCACCTTCTGTTCTACTTTATTTCACTGTACTGTAGCTGCATAAATTATCATAGGTCTTATTACAGCTAGATGTATATCCAGTACATACTCCTGGAAAGTAGACTCCAGCTTTTACCACAGGCCTGTCTGTTGGACATAAGAGCACCATTTGCCTTGGAGCATGTATTCGTTTTGTGAAGGGTCCATGATAGTTTTGCGTCATCAGTTACCTGTAGACACTTCACTGCCCCCCTCTAGTGGTAGAATCTCATCAAGAAGCTTGAGGCTGCAGTATGTGTCCTGGGTATGCTTCCTTGTGAACAGTACTACAACAGTTTTCCTGGAGCTGACTTTTATAACCTGTTTCCTGCATCAGTTTTGCAGAAGGTTGAGGGCGCAAGGTGTTACTTTTCTAATGGTACTTGCAAGTTTGCCAAGAATTACTATGAATGAATTGGCTTTGTATTCTGCTGTGAGGTGATATTGACAAGTGGAGATCACTGTTGGATAACTGCCATCCTAAAAACCAAGACTGCAGTGCTATAGATTGTTTTACTATTTCTTGTGTCACCTTTTACTGGATCCAATTTCCTGAGAAGTGGGAGTGTTAGATCCCTCCCTTGTTCTTTTGTTCCCTGTCTTGGGGAGGTGGAACGGGCCTGCCCATCATTCTGAGGCAGTCTCTTTTTTGGAAGTCTTGTGCTTAGTAAGCCATCCTTTGCCTTCCTTTCCCTTTTGTTCTGTGAGAAGTTTTCTCCTCTGAGCCCCAGACAAGAATTTGATTTTTATGTGGTCCAACTTCTCAGTTACATTTTCCACTTCTTGGACAAGTGTGTCACTCAATCCAGTTGCAGAAACAACTTCCATCAGTTCCAACCATGTTGCTTGGGTGTTTGAGGTCTCATCAAGTCCCTCAAAGTTTTGTATTGTTTTCTGTGTTCTTTATTTTGGCCCCATTAGAACTGGGATATATCAGGTCAACACGAGAGGAGCCCCACATGGTGCGAGGCTAGTTACTCAGAGAGGCTGCTCAGTATCCCTGAGGCTACATTGACAACACATCTTCCCATGTGCCATGGACCCCTCAGTACAGATCCCATCAAACCTTGTTGTGGGTATGTAGGGAGTTTGGGAAGGACTATTGGAATGATTGTGGGAGAGATGGGGTGTTGTGGGACATGCTTTGTCTGATTCGTCCACAGAGATGTGCCTAGCAAGGGAGGCGGCCAGTAGCTGTGCTACAGCTGGTATAACCCTCAGCTTCATGTGAACACACAAACCTCTGCCGACTTGGAAAGTGCTACAAAAAGGCAATGTCCCCTGGAGAGGTGTAATAAATTCATTGATTACAGTGCTTAAATATGTGATTAATGAAATAAACATTTTTTAGTCATGGTTTTAGCAACATTGATATTCCATCTTTTAATAACCTTATGTGAAATATTGTATAACAAATAATAGTGGTATTTTCCATCCTTGTTGTTCCAGGTTCCAGGAAGAGGAAGTGTCACTAATTGTACAGCTTTTGACATCTCATCCCCCACCATCTCCTGCTGGAGTCCGATTTGTGTCACTGGGTCTTTGCATGCTCATTGCTTGTCCCTCTCTCATCAGTCAACAAGAACATGAAAAGCGAAGCATAGAGTGGGTTCAGTGGCTCGTTAGGGAAGAAGCATATTTTGAAAGGTGAGCAACATTGCAAAAATATGCCTTTTTTATTCTTCTCTCAACCAAAATATATAATTTATTTCTTTAAGCTTACTACTGCCCAAATTATGACAGTATGTACATTAATTTTGTGAATGATGTTAAAGAAAGTGGATTAAATTGCACTTGACCAGAAAGTTAGTTAGAACACCAAGGTATTTAACTTTGCATGGTCCTGTTGGAGGGGACTCACTCAGCCAAATGTAGGTTTAAGGTGGATTCCAGATCGTGGTAGACCTTGGCATTTTTTGCATTAACATAGCATTGCTAGAGGTGGAAAGAAACAATACATAACCAACTAGGGATCAAAACTCAAACCTTACCCACTAAATCACCATGACACTTGATTTGTTCCCTCTGGCAATCATTTTGAAACAAATGAAAGTTTGTAATTCAGACCAAATGCCAAGATTAATTGATTGAAGTAGCTCCCCACCCCCTCCCCCCACCCCCTTCCCTACCTCCTCACCATCATGACCAAGTGCTTCCACATATTGTTGCCTGCATGATTCAAACTCTTCAGAATTGCTATACAGTCCCATCTTAACCTTGTTACATTAACATCCATTTGGTCCACTCAGCGATGCATTAAGGGGCATCTTTTCATTCCCAAACACGGGTGAAGGAAGCGATGCATACTCTTGTCTGCTGCTCACCTGAAAAAGTTTTTTGTCATGGTATTATAAAACTTGTGTAACAGTGGACTAAGTGCATTGAAAACTAGTGAAAACTATTGAAACTATTGAAAACTATGTTTAAAAATTATTTTGTTTTAAGTTTTGTTCATTTGTAACAAGTTATGAAAATTTAGTGCAGATACTTATTGAGGTATCATCTTGTATAGGAGGAACGTAAAATTTTTTGTTGAACATGATTGTAAATAATATTTATTGTTCTTAATCTTATCAACAGCTCAAGTGGAGTGACAGCATCATTTGGAGAAATGCTGTTGCTTATGGCAATCCATTTCCACAGCAATCAGCTAAGTGCTATCTGTGAACTAGTATGTTCCACCCTTGGAATGAAAGTACAGATACGTTCAAACAACATGACGCGAATGAAACAAATTTTCACACAGGAGATTTTTACAGAGCAGGTAATGGACTGTTTATTGTTTATTAGTGACTGAAACACTTTACAGATTGGCTTATTCAGTACATCCAAGAAGTCCTTTTACCCCTAGGCAAAAACAGTGTATTTTATATTGGGACACTTACATACAAAAGCTTTTTATCCGGCAGATATGTATGTGCATCATCATTCCCACAGCAGAGGTCTAAGCATCTACAAGTCGTCCTTGTCGTCTGTGGAGCATATCCCGAGTTATGCTTCAAAGGGTTGCCTAAACACTTTAGCATAATTTTTATTGGTGTAATGCTCTTGAACCGTGTGGGACTTGATTATTCCCCATAACGAGCTGGCAGGTATGGTTGCCATTCAAATCAGATCTGAATAGCACAGTGTGCTGGAGCTGCATTTTCTTGTAACAACACTTCATCTTTTATTCCCTTGCCTTTGATCTGAGGTATTAATCCATTCAGAACTTGTAGAAATAATGATTTCCTTCAGTTACCATTCAAAGAAATGCGGTCCAAACAGGTTTGTGATGATTTTCCAGTGCTTATCGTAACATGAGATGAGTTCCTTTCCCTCTCTTGTGCATACTAGAGATTTTTCTTGAACCATAAAGCCACATGCTTCCTGTCTGAACTGTGATATATCTCACATTTATTAGAAAATAACACACTTACGCGAGACATACCATTCAGAGATTGTGCCAACAAAGCATGCTAGACTACAGTTCGCTGCTCCATATCATTATCAGATAATTCATTAAAAACCTTGGTCGAAATCCTTTTGAAATCTTTTTTAACATGTTATGCATTGAAGACCAGGGTACTTGAAGGTCAGATGCTGGTTTTCGAATGTATTTAAGACTGCTCAGTTGATCGAGTGATGGCAGTACCTGCTCCCTCTCACAATTTGTTACGTCAACAGTATGGCCTGTGTTTAAGGCTGTCTCAGGGGAGGGGGGAACAAACAGGCTTGATTGATGAGTTGGGATCTTTCCAAAGCAATCTGTAAACACACCATCTTTGTCTGCTTGTGTTCATGTACTGCCGGAAGTGCCACAAATGACTTGACGACATTGTAACTGTATCTGCTCACATCAACTATGGTTTCACAACTGAAACTGTGCAGTACTGATAATGATGTTTTTCACCTGCTTCAGAATAGGAATAGGAATAAAATAACTAAATAGTTTTTGGTTTTTGACCATTTCTTGTGGATGTAATTTTGAAAGCCTGTAATTTAAAGTTAATATGTCCCCTACATATATTACTTATTGGTGATCATCATATCATGCCCATCAGTTACATACAGGTTTTTTTTTAAGTCAACTATTATAACAACTGCTTATTTATTTAAGACTGAAAATCTGTAAACAGAATAGCTGGCCAGTACTCACTTTTAGGAATCAGAATTCCATGTACAGCCAGTAGACACATAAGAAAGTGTTGCTGGCTGTTGGTGCCAGCAAAATATTAGTAAATCTTAAGTAAATGTACTGTTCTGCTGTTTGAAAAAAGTACCCTATTGGTAAATGTTCAGTTGATAGCCTTGCAAATCTGAATAATTTTATCTTTATTTGTTCCTTCCTAGTCCACCATGTCTTTTCTTAGTACTTAAAATAATCGTCCCTTTGACTCCCTTCTTCACTGGGGAAATAGTGCATTCGGGGTTGGGAGACTTGGAGTTTTAGTCTGCATATCGTATTTACTAATTAAATTTAGTACTTCCCTTTGATATTTTTTCATCTGCATTGTACTCATTAATAAATTGAGACAGCTTTCCTGCTCTCTCCTCTCATCACATGTTTGTTGCACTACACATTACTTTGGATGTGTGGTGCGTAGTGGTTAAGATAGGGAGGAATGGAGTTTCAGATGCATCCAGCTCTACATGTTTCAATTCCGTGGGACCTCTCTGAATTACTTTAGGTCAATGCCTTGTTGTTGTTGTTGTTGTTGTGGTCTTCAGTCCTGAGACTGGTTTGATGCAGCTCTCCATGCTACTCTATCCTGTGCAAGCTTCTTCATCACCCAGTACCTACTGCAGCCTACATCCTTCTGAATCTGCTTAGTGTATTCATCTCTTGGTCTCCCTCTACGATTTTTACCCTCCACGCTGCCCTCCAGTACTAAATTGGTGATCCCTTGATGCCTCAGAACATGTCCTACCAACCGATCCCTTCTTATGGTCAAGTTGTGCCACAAACTCCTCTTCTCTCCAATTCTATTCAATACCTCCTCATTAGTTATGTGATCTACCCATCTAATCTTCAGCATTCTTCTGTAGCAACACATTTTGAAACCTTCTATTCTCTTCTTGTCCAAACTATTTATCATCCATGTTTCACTTTCATACATGGCTACACTCCATACAAATACTTTCAGAAAAGACTTCCTGACACTTAAATCAATACTCAATGTTAACAGATTTCTCTTCTTCATAAACGCTTTCGTTGCCATTGCCAGTCTACATTTTATATCCTCTCTATTTCGACCATCGTCAGTTATTTTGCTCCCCAAATAGCAAAACTCCTTTACTACTTTAAGTCTTTCATTTCCTAATCTAATTCCCGCAGCATCACCCGACTTAATTCGACTACATTCCATTATCCTCGTTTTGCTTTTGTTGATGTTCATCTTATATCCTCGTTTCAAAACACTGTCCATTCCGTTCAACAGCTCTTCCAAGTCCTTTGCTGTCCCTGACAGAATTACAATGTCATCGGCGAACCTCAACATTTTTATTTCTTCTCTGTGGACTTTAATACCTACTCCGAATTTTTCTTTTGTTTCCTTTACTGCTTGCCCAATATACAGATTGAATAACATCGGGGACAGGCTACAACCCTGTCTCACTCCCTTCCTAACCACTGCTTCCCTTTCATGCCCCTCTACTCTTATGACTGCCATCTGGTTTCAGTACAAATTGTAAATAGCCTTTCGCTCCCTGTATTTTACCCCTGCCACCTTTAGAATTTGAAAGAGGGTATTCCAGTCAACATTGTCAAAAGCTTTCTCTAAGTCTACAAATGCTAGAAATGTAGGTTTGCCTTTCCTTAATCTATTTTCTAAGATAAGTCATAGAGTCAGTATTGCCTCACGTGTTCCAACATTTCTGCGGAATCCAAACTGATCTTCCCCGAGGTCGGCTTCTACTAGTTTTTCCATTCGTCTGTAAAGAATTCGCGTTAATATTTTGCAGCTGTGACTTATTAAACTGATAGTTCGGTAATTTTCACATCTGTCAACATCTGCTTTCTTTGGGATTGGAATTATTATATTCTTCTTGAAGTCTGAGGGTATTTCGCCTGTCTCATACATCTTGCTCACCAGATGGTAGAGTTTTGTCAGGACTGGCTCTCCTAAGGCCGTCAGTAGTTCTAATGGAATGTTGTCTACTCCCGGGGCCTTGTTTCGACTCAGGTCTTTCAGTGCTCTGTCAAACTCTTCACGCAGTATCATATCTCCCATTTCATCTTCATCTACCTCCTCTTCCATTTCCATAATATTGTCCTCAAGAACATCGCCCCTGTATAGACCCTCTGTATACTCCTTCCGCCTTTCTGCTTTCCCTTCTTTGCTTAGAAGTAGGTTTCCACCTGAGCTCTGTACATTCATGCAAGTGGTTCTCTTTTCTCCAAAGGTCTCTTTAATTTTCCTGTAGGCAGTATCTATCTTACCCCTGGTGAGATAAGCCTCTACATCCTTACATTTGTCCTCTAGCCATGCCTGCTTAGCCATTTTGCACTTCCTGCCGATCTCATTTTTGAGACGTTTGTATTCCTTTTCGCCTGCTTCACCTACTGAATTTTTGTATTTTCTCCTTTCATCAATTAAAGTCAGTATCTCTTCTGTTACCCAAGGATTTCTACTAGCCCTCGTCTTTTTACCTACTTGATCCTCTGCTGCCTTCACTATTTCATTCCTCAGAGCTACCCATTCTTCTTCTACTGTATTTCTTTCCCCCATTCCTCTTAATTGTTCCCTTATGCTCTCCCTGAAACTCTGTACAATCTCTGGTTCTTTCTGTTTATCCAGGTCCCATCTCCTTAAATTCCCACCTTTTTGCAGTTTCTTCAGTTTTAATCTACAGTTCGTAACCAATAGATTGTGGTCAGAGACCACATCTGCCCCTGGAAATGTCTTACAATTTAAAACCTGGTTTCTAAATCTCTGTCTTACTGTTATATAATCTATCTGATACCTTCTAGTATCTCCAGGATTCTTCCATGTATACAACCTTCTATTATGATTCTTGAACCAAGTGTTAGCTATGATTAAAAATACTACCAGACGGCTTCCTCTTTCATTTCTTATCCCCAATCCATATTCACCTACTATGTTTCCTTCTCTCCCTTTTCCTTCTCTCGAATTCCAGTCACCCATGATTATTAAATTTTCGTCTCCCTTCACTACCTGAATAATTTCTTTTATCTCATCATACATTTCATCAATTTCTTCGTCATCTGCAGAGCTAGTTAGCATATAAACTTGTACTACTGTAGTAGGCGTGGGCTTCGTGTCTATCTTGGCCACAATAATGCGTTCACTATGCTGTTTGTAGTAGCTTACCCGCCTATGTTTTATTCATTATTAAACCTACTCCTGCATTACCCCTATTTGATTTTGTATTTATGCCTTATCACTGCTTAAAACAGATCACAGCTCTTCAACTGAGCTGGTACGCTCCCTAATACAATGTTGGTAAGATGTTAAACCCAAACCATTTCTTCCACCATTTCTCCTAGACAATTGACAGATAGCACTGATTTTATTGGTTTACAGATTACGTTATGGTGTAGCATTTGTTACCAGTTTCTTTGTATAATTATGTCTCAGTGTAACTAAAGATCTTTCTAGGAAAGGAAATAGCTCTATTACTCTGAATTTACTTTTGTTGATATTTGACGGAGATACAAGTGAATTGTTGGTGTTGATCTCAGACGAGCATGGAATTGTATTTTGTGTTATTCAGATTTGTAACAATTGAGTTATATATTTCTTGAAAGTACTTATTGTTGTGGTTGTGTATTATATGTGGCAATAAAGAGTAATACAGGTAACTGCTAACATTTTATAGCTTTTTTGTGAAATTGATTGTGCTCGTATGATTATCTCAATTCTAGGTTGTGACATCACATGCTGTGAAAGTGCCAGTTACAGCCAATCTCAATGCTGACATTCCAGGATTCCTGCCAATCCATTGCATTCACCAGCTGCTGAAGAGCAGAGCATTCACAAAACACAGAGTGCCCATCAAGGACTGGATTTACAAGTATAAATATCAATGTTTTATCCATATTTAGCTTGAGGGTATGGGTTGATTATAATTGAAGTTCAAGTTCCAAAACGCTGTAAAAGAAGAACCACTGCTCAGAATGACATCAAATTTGAATGGAATGTTATCAAAGTAGGAGGGATATGCTATGGAAACAAAAAGAATTTAATGACAGTTTTCTCACTAGATGGCCACTGTAAGTGTCGTAGTGTAAATAGATTCGGCTACAAATGGCAGATGGATTGCAATACAATGGCTATGGTGCCCATTAAACCAACTGTATTAAGCAATGTGTATGATCGCACAAGTTTGGCTTTTAACCATTGTGGAACTGTTACTTAGGCAAGCCCGTCCACCACAGCAAGGTCGTACCACATCATATGGGAAAATTTGTTTTTAATTCTCCTAAGGCCAAAAACTGCATAAAAAACAACGATGAAATCAGTTTTAACTGTATTTAATCCAAAAACTATGTCAGAAGTAACAATTAAATTGGTTTTTAATTGTTGTAAGACTAGCACGAGACATGTTTGATATGCTGTCCGCTGTTTCATGCCACAAGTTGAAATCGAGAAACTGTGAGTTCCACAACATATCACAGTATCTCAGGGCTCATGTACAGAATGTGTTTCGCAGTGCGTGCCTTCAGTTCAGCTATTTTGTTATCAGAACACTGAGCACAATATCTTTCAGATAATGCCACAAGCCAGAAGTCACATGGATAAAGATGAGATGATTTGGATGGCCAGGCTGTAAAAAATGATGGCTGTTAATTCTAGCATTTCCAGAATGTCCCTGCAGCAGCTGCTTGACTGGTTCTGCAATGTGTGGTGGAGCGCCATCTTCCACAAAAATCATGCTGCCTGCATATCCAAGCTGTTTAAGGATTGGAATGATGTCAGTGCACAAAAGACACTCATAGTGTTTACCAGTGACTGTACAGGTAACAGGACCCATAACCATCGCCTTCAAAAAATATGGCCCAAAGATAAATGATGCTGTAATCCTGTATGACACAGTTACCTTTGCGGAATGAAACTGTACTAGTTGATGTGCGAGTGGATTTTCCATTGCTCAACTTCTGCAGTTCGGTGTACTGTTACATTCTTGGAGATGGAAGTGGTCTTTGTCCACAGAACATTCCATGGCCATTCATTTTCTACCTCCATGTGAGCAAAAAATTGTAGAGCAGACACGTGCCTTTCTGACAGGTCAGAATGAAGCAGTTCCTGAACATTGGTAATTTTGTATGGCTAGCAATGCAAGATGTGTTGTAGAATTTTATGCCCTGTGCTTACAAGTGTGTCCATAAGTTCCCCATGATCTGCATGTTTGTACACTACCACTTGACCCCTCCTGCAATGCTGTTGCCCATCTACAATTAAGTCAGATCAATTGTTTTTGACCCTCTGCCACACTGCACTTCAAAATAACCTAAATAACCTATCTTTTTTGAATTTCGTAATCATTTTCTCCAGACCCTTGGCAGACATTGGACCAATGCCTTTCTTTACACCCTGAGTGTCTGGAACTTCTGCAGAGCTACTGACACACTGTACCAGCAGCATACAGCCCTGCATTGAGAGTCATGTTGAACATCTCAGTTGCAAACTGAGGAACAGCTGTGTACCCTGGCTCTGTTATTTTTCAGATTCTGTCACTTACAGTGCCACAAACCTGAAGTTTCCACTGTTTAAATTTTTTGTTAATTTTTTGTCACTGTCAAGTCTCCCCTTTCATTGGTAATATTATGTTCAAATTTGACATCATGCAATGGTTCCCTGTTACAGCATTTTGAAACTGGAACTTTAATTGCAATCATCCTATATATTGTTAAGGATGTCAGCAAAATATAAAAAAAGACACGGTTTTTTAAAGTTAACATAAATATCTGTGCATAACATAATCAAAGTACGTACTTAGAAATAATTCAGGCACTATTATTTTCCCACAAGGATTTATTAGTGTATATGTGGAACTGGAGTAACAGGTCATACATTTGACAACATGTCTTGAATTTAATGGGGAAAATGATGCTTCCTTAGTAACAAATCAGGTGAAAAGAAGGGGGAAACAGGATAGCTCAGATTAAAATATGATGTGCATGCTATTGACAGCACTGAGGGAAGAGGCTCTCTGTGACTTAATAGTAACAAATAATGGGAACTGGCAAAAGGACTTGTTCCTATGGCTGAGGAAGCAACATTTTTCATTGCACCACACCCTCCACCAAAAAGAAAGGGGAGAAAAGGGGCTGATTTTATATTTGCTTAATTACTGATGCCATCTGTGAATGCACGAATTAACTATTGTGCTATTTTGACTACCTTCTGGTTTAAATTTAAGAGCACTTGCATCACAGGCTGCTTGTGATGACAGAAAATTTTAACAGAATGTTTTCAACTTCAGTCTTAAAAGGAGCAATGGAACAAAGTGTGAACATTAAGTTTTGTATTAAAGCGTACAAGTGCTATAGACACACTTTTGAAATGATACAAACTGTTTGTGATGGTCAAGCAATGAGTTATAAAAATGTTTAAAGTGGCACGCAAGGTTTCATGATGGTAGACAGAGCACTGAAAGTAATCCACATCCAGGAGCATCATCGACAATTCAAGTTGTACAAAATGTTCAAAAAGGGACTGAAATCCTTCGAAATGATTGTGGTACCCTACCAGGTTAATTGAGGAGCTCACTGGAATTCCTAAAACAATTGTGTGTTGCTTTTCAGCCAATTTTAGCATAGACAGAGGTCCACTTGGAATATGTCAACTTTTCATCTGGAACATTTTTGTCACATGAGCCTATTTTTCAAGATATTTAATTGTTCCAAGTTAAAACAAACAGATTATATATAAAAACAAAGATGAGGTGACTTACCGAACGAAAGCGCTGGCAGGTCGATAGACACACAAACAAACACAAACATACACACAAAATTCAAGCTTTCGCAACAAACTGTTGCCTCATCAGGAAAGAGGGAAGGAGAGGGGAAGACGAAAGGAAGTGGGTTTTAAGGGAGAGGGTAAGGAGTCATTCCAATCCCGGGAGCGGAAAGACTTACCTTAGGGGGAAAAAAGGACAGGTATACACTCGCACACATGCACATATCCATCCACACATACAGACACAAGCAGACATATATATATATATATATATATATATATATATATATATATATACAGACCTAGACACATTGATATAAGACTGTTAGATATTATTTAGCTGTCATACTAAGTCCTTCATCGATCATAGGCAAAACACACACACACACACACACACACACACACACACACACACACACGCATGCCCACACACACTCAAGTGTGCGTGCGCCCACACACACGCACGCGCGCACACACACACACACACACACACACACACACACACACACACACACACACACACAGTGTGTGCTATTGCAGTCAGGCCTCAGAACCTGGGATGACAGTGGCCGTGTGTGTGTGTGTGTGTGTGTGTCTGACAAAGGACTTAATCCAAAGTAAATGGACAGATAAAAACAAATCTATTCACCAAACAGTGGCAGGGAAACACACACAGAAAAGGATTTAACTTTTACAAGCTTTCGGAGCCAGTGGTTGAGTTTTCTAAACCATACCTCTTTCCTCTAAACCTCTCGAGCTCTTTTCCTTCACACCTCTTCCTTCTCCTTCAACTCTCCCACCAGAAGAAGGAGCCACTGGCTCCAAAAGCTTGTAAAAGTTAAATCCTTTTGTTAGTGTGTTCCCATGCCACCACTTGATGAGTAGATTTTTTTTGTCTGTCCATTAACATTATATTATCAATAAAGGACTTAATTCGATATCTAAATAATACCTAGTAGTCATTCATTAATGTCCCTATCTGCCACTTAATGCTTCGTCTCTCAGGTGAGTAACTATCTAACTGTTTCTTATAATTGCTGTTCCATTATGAACTTTCCATTACATACAACAGTAAACACTTAGTAACGCAACAACTCTGAGATGCAAAAGTACTGTGATGTGGATCACTGCAGAATAGCTCAGCATAGTGTCATTAGCCCGCTCTTCCATTGCATTCAGTGAACCTGGGTTGCTGATGATGTCAAGTCCATCTATACTGCTGTATGTCTCTGTTGCATCACGGGGACTGGCTACTTTCAACTGGTGCCAGTGGAAGCTTAGCAGAAATTTTTCATAATTTCATTTAAAATTTCTGTTTGACTGCGCAGTTCTCTGGCATTAAAACCTATTGGTTTAGGTCTTTGAGCAGTGGAATCTTTGCAAATCAGTTTACTGCTTTTTAAACATGATTTTCAAAATAACCACAGTTTAACTACTTGACTCTGTTCCAACAAATAAGTGGTGTGAACAGGGCCGTGCATTGTCACCTCTCCTCTTCACTGTGGTCTTGGATGAGAGAATGACTGTGATGGCAGAAAAAACTGGAGAAGACAAGATAAAAGCAATGGTCCAGAATGAGATTTTCACTCTGCAGCAGAGTGTGTGCTGATATGAAACTTTCTGACATATTAAAACTGTGTGTGCCGGTCCGAGACTCGAACTCGGGACCTTTGCCTTTCGCGAACAAGTGCTCAACCAACAGAGCAGTGGTGTTCATTGATGACTTGATGATCTGGAAAAACAGGGAGGAGCAGATTCAGGAACAGCTGGGTGGGTGCTGGTAAGGAAATTGTGGGAAAATGTGGAATGAAATTCAATGTAAACAAATGTGGGCTCCTGCTTACTATTAGAAAGGATAAAGACCTGCTAGTAGAATAAGAACTGCATGTGATCAATTGAAAAGTGTCAAGTACTTGGTGAGTGTGACAGAGGAAAAGGGAAGAAATGAAAAAGAGATCAGTGAACGTGGCAGACAGGCAGAAGCATTCCTGGGAAGCATTAGGAGCCTGATTTAGAACAAAGATGTCCCTCAAAAAAGAAAAGAAGTAATATATAGAAGTTACTACTTCCCAGTACAGACCCAAGTGTCTGAAACATGGGTAATGGAAAAAAGAGGTGTAAGCAGATTACAGGCATGTGAAATGAAATTCCTAAGAAGTAGGATAAGAGTAACTAGGAAAAATCGGATGAGAAATGAAAGGGTAAGGGAAGTAGTGAAATAGGAACACTTGTTCAGCAGAATAGAAACATCAAGGTTAAGATGGTATGGGCACTTAAAGGGAATGGAAAACAAGAGGATTTCCAAGATGATCAATGAAATGCAGATGCAAAGCAAACAACCAAGAGGAAGACTAAGGGGTAGATGGTTGAAATGTGTGGAGGAGTGTGTTGAAAAAAAGAGCTGAGGACTGGACCAGAGTGAACACAAAGAAGGTGGTGGGAAAAGGGACTAGATAGCGAGGCTTATGTTCCAAACAGACCCAGCTTGGGGCTGGAAATTGTTCAAGATGATGATGATGATGATAACTGCTTGACTATGTAGTGTTTTGGTTTGTATTACAGCCAATTCCTGGAATTAGTGGAAGTCAGGGAAATCCTTCAGTTATCTTGCATCGCAATGGACTAAACTTACAGATAGAAAAATTGTAATAAAATTTGAAAATGAGGCTGCTTTTAAATTCTTTGTGCTCTAAATAATAATTAGTTTAGCAAAAAATTATTAATGAAATTATATAGTGGCATGAGTTACCTGTACATCCCTTTCAAAATTTTCAGGCAGATATGCAGCAGTGTCTCGCCCCTTCATCCCCTATTACCAGCTTTAGTGGAGGTTTATGTCAATTCTATATTGGTACCAAGCTCTAAAGCACACAACTTGGAACATACAAATCAACCTCTTGATGAAGAAGAAATCCAGAGGGTCTTTCAGAATTCAGTTCCGAATACACAGTCTGTTGTTGGCAAGAGTGCTGGCAGCCAAAATGCCGAAGCAGCACCATCTCTAACATCACAGTTGTTGCTGCTGTACTACCTGCTGCTGTATGAAGATGTCAGACTGGCCAACATTCATAACCATGCAGCTGCCGGTCGCAAAGTGAAGAGTTACTCTGCTGAATTTCTCGCTGAGCTGCCTATCAAATATTTACTGCAGCAGGCACAGAAAGATCAACAAAGCTATGCAGGTAATTGGATATTTATTCAGAACCTGCCTCTGTAATATAACATGTTCATATTAAATATCCAATTAGGCCTATAATGTTTTATTTACAAGTATCAATATTGTGAAAAGGATATATTGTTACTCACCATAAAGATGACACATTGATTTGCAGACAGGCACGATGAAAAAACTATTACAAATAAGCTTTCTGCCAAAGTCGTCTTCAAAAAAGAGAAATGCACACACATTCACACAAGCAAGCACACCTCACTGGAGCATTGGGAGGTAGTGGTCATGTGTGTGTGAAATGTGCTTGCTTTTGTGAATATGTGTGTGTTTCTCTTTTCTGTAGAAGACATCAGCTGAAAGCTTATTTGTAACATTCTCTTCATTGTGTCTGCAACACAAAGTGTCATCTTTGTGGTGAGTAGAAATCTACCCTTTTCATAATATTATTGACATTCCGACCTGGACTTCCTGTTGTTTTACTTATAGTTATAATATTGTTATGAAAAGCTGAGGGGCTTCAAATCCTGTATTTTACAAGGATTCCACATGATATAATATAGAACTTAGTGCCTAGTCCTAGGGTGTTTCACATTAACAAAAATTAGTTTTATCTATTTTTCCTTGCATACTTACCTGTATCAATCTTTTCCATATTGAGTGTGTGATAAATGGTGATCAGTTTTGGAACATTCTATTCACCATTTTGGACATTTTATGCTAATCTCAAAATTGTACCAGGAATAACACTCATTGTCTGGGGTGTAATCCTATGTGACTATTTATCTTTTAGTTTTTACATTTTAATTTGTTACTGTAAACTGCAGAAGAATGGTAAAGCCACCATTCCAGATGGAGTCTATGCTAAGGTTATTAAAGTTCTAGCTGAACAGCAGTTGATTGGCCTCAGCTTTCTAAAATCGTTGCTCAGTGTTATCTGTGCGTCAGGAAAGATACCTTATAACTGGCTGAGATCAACTTTTTTACCACTGATGAAGTAGACCAGTTCCTCACCATATGATGACTATCGTACGATTAGTTTGATGTCTCACATACTCAAACTATTTCTATGAATCATAGACACACAGATTTACAAGAAATGTAAATCCCAAATGGATGCAACCCAATTTGGCTTCCGAAATGGGGTTGGAACTCGTGAGGCACTCTTCTCCTTAAACATACTAGTGTAGAGATAGAAATGTCAATGTGGACACTTGTTTCATTGACGACTATAAAAAAAAACCCTTTGACTGCATGACATATAAAAAGATTGTGGAGTTTTTGAGATCAACTTGTACTGACTGAAACGATTTACTCATCATCAGTGCATTGTATTGGAACCAGTCTGTAGATGTAAAAACATCAAGGAACATCAGAAATGACTACAATTAGTAAAGGCATTTATCAGGAATGTAAAGATCACCTCTTTTGTTTAACATTTATTCCAAAGCAATTTTCAAAGAAGTGTTTGTGGAAGAAAGGAAAGGGATCATTATAAATAGAAAGGTAATTAGCAGTATTAGGTACAGAAATGACACTGTTGTCATAGCAAATGATCTACCTGCACTCCAGCACATGCTAAACAATTTAGTTTGACCTGTTTGTTAACAGTTCCAAGACTGAAGTTTTAGTCTTCTCTAAGAGAAGAATCCAAAAAATCTTGTCAGTAAAAGAAAATAAGATTGAACAAGTATCCTCCTCAAAGTATTTAGGCAGTGTGATGGTTGAGCAGTGTGACTGTAAGAAGGAGATCAGATCTAGAACAGAACAGGCCAGCAGACAATTTATTAGCAAGGAAAATCTTTTCATAAGATGTGATGTTAGTCGGCAACTGAGAATATGAATGATTTATTGCTATGGGTTGAAATCTGGACCCTTGATCAATGTCTGGAGAAAAGAATTGATGCATTTAATATAAATATATTCTTACCTGTTCCTTGGATACTGAAAATTTCAAACAAGAAAGTCCTTCATTTGATTGGGGGGGGGGGCTGTTTCTCACTAGAAAACAAAGGAAAACTAAATTTCTAAGACACATTGTAAGAGGTGAAAGATACCAGTTTTTACAACTCATTATTGAAGGGAAAATACAAGGGAAAATGTGTGTTAGAAGATGAAGGAACTTATGGCTGAAGGATATTTATAGATGCTACAATTGCTTGTTAGAAAATGCCTTCCCTGCTGCAATGTCCTTGTCCTCACGGATCGCCAACCTCCATCAGGAGAATGCACCTTATGAAGAAGAAGAAGAACAAGAACAAGACTATTGTATTTCCCTGTATGTCCATCTTTTCAGAGATGGTTGCGGGACACGGCTGTTCAGTACAGAATGTCAAACCAAACACTTTTCAGCTGTCCAGTTTCCAGTTATTTTATTTGGATGCCAGTTTCGGTGCTTTACTACATTGTCTTCAGGTCTCCTGACCGACATGTAGGAAGATTCCAACCTCATTTTCCGTCAAAATAGGGGCCAGCATTCAATTGTATTTTATCAAGAAAGAAGTATGAGGACAGGAAACCACTCAGCTATAGCTAGCTGATGTGTCACACATAGACATACATAGTAATCTAGAGATTTCACTAGCTTCCAGGCTTCTTTTTTTTTCAGTTGTAAGAAGAGAGGAAGATTAGGCTTTAACGGCCCATTAATGATGAGATTGTTATAGATTAAGTCTAAAATCAGATTGGACAAGGATGGGAAATGAAATCCACCATGCCTTTCCCAAAGACATCATCCTGACATTTATCTTAAGTGATCTTGGGAGGGGGGGGGGGGGGGGGGTAGTTTTGTGTGACCAGTTGGAAATTTGAACCACCATCCACCCTAATGCAAATCCATTGTCTCTTAACCTGGTTCCAGTTTCAAAACACATTCTCACATATACGAAGGTCATTTAGTAGGTAATGCAACACATTTTTCTTACTGAAAGCGGAATAGTTTTATTCAGAATTCCTATACAAATTTCATCCCTCACTCTTTTGGCTACAAAATCCAGTTTTGCAACATAATCTCCGTCCAAAGTCATTGCCTTATGGCACCTTACTGGGAGAGCCTGTATGCCCACGTGGTACCACTCTACTATTTGATGTGGGAGCTAATATCCGGCTGCATCAGTAACTTCCCCATCATCTAAATACTGGTTCCCATGGAGTGCATCCTTCACTGGGCCAAACTTGTTGCTCTTTATGGTCTTCTGTTAGGCTTGGAGGAACCTGATGGGCACACATCTTTGAGTAACCCAGCTGGTGAATGAGTGTGTCAGCAATACCAACAGAGACATCCAGTTGTGCAGTGAGGTGTTTGATTGTGGTCCCGTGGTCGTCTCAGACAAGTGTCCACACGTTGCATCATTGCAGGAGCCACAGCTGTGTGCAGCCGGCCGGCATGCGGGAAATTGGACAGGTTTGCATGACCTGGTTGAGATGGCGACAGACGTCTCACCCAATGAGTTCCCATGCTTTTGTTCACCACTAGGATGCCGTTGGCATTCTTCAAGTACCTATGAATATCTGCAATGCTGTGGTTTTTCACCAAAAGAAAGTTAATGACAGCTCTCCCCCTCTGTTACAGAGGCCATTTTGAAGGCTGTGTACAGCAGCACCATCCTATCAGAACTTCATGAAACTATAGGGGCTTAAGGTGGAATATTCCACAATATCCCATGGCAAATTCCACATTTTTTCAATTGAAATAGGCCAAGAAAAAAGACTGTGTTGCATTACTTATTGAATGCCCCTCGTACGACCACCCAAATGCACCCATTCGCAGTTGTAGCAGCACAGGTACAAGTGGTGGCCCGAGGCGACATTGCAGGAGGGGGGAGGAGAAAAGGAGATAAACTGAGATGAGTAGATTCACAGCTAGGAAAGGGTAAGATGTGCAGGCAAGGAGTGGGTGGAATGGTAATTGGAAGAAGAGGGTGGAGTTATATGGATCTTAGTGTCAGCAGTAAAATGTGCAAGTGTGAGGGAGTGGGTTGGGGGAATTAATGAGAAGAATGAGAGTAAGTTGTAGAAAGGGGACCAGCAGTGATTTAGGCCAGGTGGATTGCAGTAATGGAGGATATATTGGAGGAGAGTTTCCACCTGTTCAGTTCAGAGAAGGTGGGGTGAGGGGTGGGGAGTTCAAGACACATGGTTATTGTTGTTGCAGCGTGCAGTGTGTTCAGTGACTGTGTCGTCAACCTTGTAGTTAGGCATAATTTGGCCATGGCCAATCGTACAAATAGAAAGCTGGTTGGTTGTCATATCCACCGCATTGTTATCTGCCTCAAGCGGAAGATGTGTTGTGTTAGTGCACCATGATTTTTGCTCTTTTGTTTGGGATAAACTGATGCTAGAATGTTCATTTTTTACACACTAGTGTAGATGTCACTAAATAATCGAAGTGCACCATTTGTGGATTTTGATAATCTGTTTACACATAGAAGCCAACTTCCTGCTTTTCCATTTGTGTACAAGCAGGAACACACTGATCTTGATATTCTAGATTCAGATATTTTTGTGTCTTTTTCCCTATTATCTTTTATTGATGGTATAAAATCCTGTGTTGTACTGAATTGTGTATTTCAAATGTTTGTTACTTCCATGCAAAATTCATACTCTATCTTCTGTTGCAAACTACATTTTATGCTTTCTACAAATTGTTGCTGTAGTATCCTGATTCAGACAACCATTCCTTAAGTTTCAGTGTTTATCTACATGACTGATGGTACGAGGTGCATTCAAGTTCTAAGGCCTCCGATTTTTTTTTCTAATTAACTACTCACCCGAAATCGATGAAACTGGCGTTACTTCTCGATGTAATCGCCCTGCAGATGTATACATTTTTCACAACGCTGACGCCATGATTCCATGGCAGCGGCGAAGGCTTCTTTAGGAGTCTGTTTTGACCACTGGAAAATCGCTGAGGCAATAGCAGCACAGCTGGTGAATGTGCGGCCACGGAGAGTGTCTTTCATTGTTGGAAAAAGCCAAAAGTCACTAGGAGCCAGGTTAGGTGAGTAGGGAGCATGAGGAATCACTTCAAAGTTGTTATCACGAAGAAACTGTTGTGTAACGTTAGCTCGATGTGCGGGTGCGTTGTCTTGGTGAAACAGCACACGCGCAGCCCTTCCCGGACGTTTTTGTTGCAGTGCAGGAAGGAATTTGTTCTTCAAAACATTTTCGTGGGATGCACCTGTTACTGTAGTGCCCTTTGAAATGCAATGGGTAAGGATTACGCCCTCGCTGTCCCAGAACATGGACACCATCATTTTTTCAGCACTGGCGGTTACCCGAAATTTTTTTGGTGGCGGTGAATCTGTGCTTCCATTGAGCTCACTGGTGCTTTGTTACTGGATTGAAAAATGGCATCCACGTCTCATCCATTGTCACAACTGACGAAAAGAAAGTCCCATTCATGCTGTCGTTGCGTGTCAACATTGCTTGGCAACATGCCACACGGGCAGCCATGTGGTCGTCCGTCAGCATTCGTGGCACCCACCTGGATGACACTTTTCGCATTTTCAGGTCGTCATGCAGGATTGTGTGCACAGAACCCACAGAAATGCCAACTCTGGAGGCGATCTGTTCAACAGTCATTCGGCGATCCCCCAAAACAATTCTCTCCACTTTTTCGACCATGTCGTCAGACCGGCTTGTGCGAGCCCGAGGTTGTTTTGGTTTGTTGTCACACGATGTTCTGCCTTCATTAAACTGTCGCACCCACGGACGCACTTTCGATACATCCATAACTCCATCACCACATGTCTCCTTCAACTGTCGATGAATTTCAATTGGTTTCACACCACGCAAATTCAGAAAATGAATGATTGCATGCTGTTCAAGTAAGGAAAACATCGCCATTTTAAGTATTTAAAACAGTTCTCATTCTCGCCGCTGGCGGTAAAATTCCATCTGCCGTACGGTGCTGCCATCTCTGGGACGTATTGAACGCGGCCTCATTTTAAAACAATGCGCATGTTTCCATCTCTTTCCAGTCCGGAGAAAAAAATCGGAGGCCTTAGAACTTGAATGCACCTCGTATATTTTTGGGAATTTCAGATGCTTATAAGTGTCATTTGTAATTGGTCTTTGTGAGCTACAGTTGTCTATTATACAATTTTTGGCAGCGGTGTCTTACATGCAAAATTTGCAGTAAGTGTTGTGATGTAACAGATGCTGAAATTAAAAAGAATCAGTGAGATCAATTTAAAGTTACTTGTTTGTGGTTCAGAAAAACATTACGCCAGCCAAAGTGAAATGCCACTGTAAAAACGGTTCTCGAGCATGGTCAGTTAGTTACTTTCTATAACAAGTGGAAATTATACTGATTACTGTCAAGCCATACCTCCTCTGGAAACTATGTAGAACAGGTAGTTTGAAAGCCCACTCATGATGGAAATATATCTAATGACGACAAATAGAGGTGGCCACTTTCTGGGTGTCTGCACTGAAACTGCCATGAGGCAGTTGCAGTGGCAACGGTTACCAAAGTGCAATTTTTAATCAAGTAGAGAATTTTAAGTATCCAGTACGGTAGATAAAGAGGCAGCAGTGTTTTATCTCAAGGAGGAACTTTAACCAATAGTTCTGGGCAAGAGTATGTAGAGAACCAGTGGTTGAAGTCTAGAAGAAAAGTTTGCCAAGCCCTGGATACAAGGGTACCCAGTAGATCATGGTAGACAGTGTGTAAAGAAACTCTGAAAGAAACAGTGAATACTGCACAATGGGTTTAATACAAAGTGTTGGGGGTGCGGATGAGGAGATACTAAATGAAATATGTTTGGCTGTCAAATGTTCTTGTGCAAAGGAAAATGCAGGAGTATTGTCCCAATCTAATTCTCTTATTACTGCAGTGATGAGTGTGAAGGATGTAATTAAATAAAGAAAAACAAGAAAAGAAATGATCATGTGGCGTTGTGGGCTGAGAGGCCCCATCCTGAGAAGTTCGACTGCTGGATTGCATGTTTTATTTCAGGTGACGCCACATTGCTTTAGTGGGTACTCTAAATCATTTAAGGTGAAAGCTGGACTGGTTCCTTTGAAAAGATCATGACTTGTGTTTTTTCCCATCATTGCCGCATCTGAAGTTGTGCTCTGTGTGTGATGTTCTCGACAGCATTGAGATGTTATACCCCCAGTTCACCTACAACATTTGGAGGAAACTATGTTTTATTCTGAGCCACGACATCCAATAATTTGCCTTTTATACAGTCATCTGGTATGGGAATAATTTATCAGTTTTTAAAAATCAAATAAAAATAGTCTCAATCCCATTTTAAAATTTTTATTCATTAGCAACCGATTTTGTCCCTTTCCTCAGACCTTCTTCAGGCTTTTCTGCACTGCAATCCAGTATTGGGAGGGATAAAAATATGGCTAAACAACATCTAAAATATTAGCTACAATAATTGTAAAGTACCAGTTATACCTGTTATTTCTGCTGGTCGCAGCAGACAGAGCGAGATCCTTAGAAGTAAGGATATCACTGCTGAATAAAAAACATCATTGACAACCAATCATGTGTGAGAAATGCTACATTGATTGGTTTAGTTGAATTTGTAAGAAAAATAGATACAGAAGTAAATACAAAAAGTTTATAATCCTGTCATAATTAGTTTAAGTAAAAGAAACGAATTGACGGACATGCTGTTATCAGTATTGTGTGCAGACTGCCGCCTATGGGCTTTTCTATGTACTTGCTGCAGCAGAAACAGCTATATTTGGCTGCTATGGCAATGGCTTGCCAGTATCGATAGTTGCACTGCAGCGAGGCCCACCACAGGTACTGCTGGCAGAGGTTGGAAAGATGAGGAGGCAGTGGATATCTGGTGGCTTGGAAGTTGATCTTCATGCTTCATTTGTGCTTGACGGTGGTAGTGAAGACTGACTGCCACAGTATGGCATCCAGTAGTTAGAATAAGCTGCTTAAGTGATCACGGGCATGGACTGTACATTACTGCCAAAGATCCTGGTTATAAACTTGGACAATACTGTCTTCAAAATCACTCTGTTTTACTTAGTATTGACAAAAAGTTCCTATAATAAAATAGTACACTGGTCTTATAAATAAATCATTGTAAAATGATGTGAAAGTAAAATTCTCCAAAAATATAACAATAAAATAAAATAAAAATTGTCACCACAGTAAGGGATGACAGAAAACATGTAAATCAAAGAAGCACTTTTAGTATCTGTAAAATATGTGTCAGTCACATCAGCAAAATAGTAAATAACTGTTATAGAAAACTGATGGTCAAAATCTGTAGTATATATCAAACTTATTAAAATGCGTAAATATTTTTAAAAGTAAAAGAATTGGACTGGCTGTCCATGGGTACAATTATACGCACATCATAATCTGCTTAGCTAGTATAGTTGGTACCATTGCCAATTATAACTAAACATAGCTCTCAATTTCTTTATTATAAAAGTGTAATGAAAAGACTCCTACCCCCATGAACCATGGACCTTGCCGTTGGTGGGGAGGCTTGCGTGCCTCAGCAATACAGATGGCCGTACCGTAGGTGCAACCACAACGGAGGGATATCTGTTGAGAGACCAGACAAACGTGTGGTTCCTGAAGAGGGACAGCAGCCTTTTCAGTAGTTGCAGGGGCAACAGTCTGGATGATTGACTGATCTGGCCTTGCTACACTAACCAAAACGGCCTTGCTGTGCTGGTACTGCGAACGGCTGAAAGCAAGGGGAAACTACAGCCATAATTTTTCCTGAGGGCATGCAGCTTTACTGTATGGTTAAATGATGATGGCGTCCTCTTGGGTAAAATATTCCGGACCATTACACCAACAACCTGACAACAGCTTTCACATCCTGCAACTACCCTCCCGACCTGGTACAGAAGCAAATAACCAGAGCCACTTCCTCGTCCCCTCAAACCCAGAACCTCCCACAGAAGAACCACAAAAGTGCCCTACTTGTGACAGGATACTTTCCGGGACTGGATCAGACTCTGAATGTGGATCTCCAGCAGGGATGCAACTTCCTCAAATCCTGCCCTGAAATGAGATCCATCCTTCATGAAATCCTCCCCACTCCACCAAGAGTGTCTTTCCGCCGTCCACCTAACCTTCGTAACCTCTTAGTTCATCCCTATGAAATCCCCAAACCACCTTCCTTAACCTCTGGCTCCTACGCTTGTAGCCGCCCCCGGTGTAAAACCTGTCCAATGCACCCTCTCACCACCACCTACTCCAGTCCTGTAACCCGGAAGGTGTACACGATCAAAGGCAGAGCCACGTGTGAAAGCACCCACGTGATTTACCAACTGACCTGCCTACACTGTGACGCATTCTATGTGGGAATGACCACCAACAAACTGTCCATTCGCATGAATGGACACAGGCAGACAGTGTTTGTTGGTAATGAGGATCACCCTGTGGCTAAACATGCCTTGGTGCACGGCCAGCACATCTTGGCACAGTGTTACACCGTCCGGGTTATCTGGATACTTCCCACTAACACCAACCTGTCAGAACTCTAGAGATGGGAACTTGCCTTTCAGTATATCCTCTCTTCTCGTTATCCGCCAGGCCTCAACCTCCGCTAATTTCAAGTTGCCGCCGCTCATACCTCACCTGTCTTTCAACAACATCTTTGCCTCTGTACTTCCGCCTCGACTGACATCTCTGCCCAAACTCTTTGCCTTTACAAATGTCTGCTTGTGTCTGTGTATGTGCGGATGGATATGTGTGTGTGTGCACGAGTGTATACCTGTCCTTTTTTCCCCCTAAGGTAAGTCTTTCCGCTCCCGGGATTGGAATGACTCCTTACCCTCTCCCTTAAAACCCACATCGTTTCGTCTTTCCTTCTCCTTCCCTCTTTCCTGATGAAGCAACCCTTGGTTGCGAAGGCTAGAATTTTGTGTGTATGTATGTGTTGGTTTGTGTTTCTATCGACCTGCCAGCGCTTTCGTATGGTAAGTCACATCACCTTTATATATATATAAAAAACAAAGATGATGTGACTTACCAAACGAAAGTGCTGGCAGGTCGATAGACACACAAACAAACACAAGCATACACACAAAATTCAAGCTTTCGCAACAAACGGTTGCTTCATCAGGAAAGAGGGAAGGAGAGGGAGAGACGAAACGATGTGGGTTTTAAGGGAAAGGGTAAGGAGTCATTCCAATCCCGGGAGTGGAAAGACTTACCTTAGGGGGAAAAAGGACAGGTATACACTTGCACACACACACACATCCATCCGCACATACACAGTCACAAGCAGACATTTGTAAATGCAAAGAGTTTGGGCAGAGATTTCAGTCGAGGCGGAAGTACAGAGGCAAAGATGTTGAAAGACAGGTGAAGTATGAGCAGCGGCAACTTGAAATTAGCGGAGGTTGAGGCCTGGTGTATTACGAGAAGAGAGGATATACTGAAGGGCAAGTTCCCATCTCTGGAGTTCTGACAGGTTGGTGTTAGTGGGAAGTATCCAGATAATCCGGACGGTGTAACACTGAGCCAAGATGTGCTGGCCATGCACCAAGGCCTGTTTAGCCACAGGGTGATCCTCATTACCAACAAACGCTGTCTGCCTGTGTCCATTCATGCGAATGGACAGTTTATTGCTGGTCATTCCCACATAGAATGTGTCACAGTGTAGGCAGGTCAGTTGGTAAATCACGTGGGTGCTGGAGTAGGTGGTGGTTGGAGGGTGCATGGGACAGGTTTTACACCGGGGGCAGTTACAAGGGTAGGAGCCAGAGGGTAGGGAAGGTGGTTTGGGGATTTCATAGGGATGAGCTAAGAGGTTACGAAGGTTATGTGGACGGCAGAAAGACACTCTTGGTGGAGTGGGTAGGATTTCATGAAGGATGGATCTCATTTCAGGGCAGGATTTAAGGAAGTCGTATCCCCACTAAACTGTATTTTAAAAGCTGTACTTTATTCAGCATTACTAGATTCGAGCATCACCCATTTTCAAGTGCTCTGTAACAGCTGTGGATGTGTTGTCGTTATCTTCTCGTACAAAAATTTTCTTGCCATGCATAATTGTGCACAGCATAGTCATCAGTGTGCGTGATCTTGTCATGCATAGCTACAAAACACATCTGCGTAAGGCAGTTTGTATGGATCAGTAACAGAAACAAGTGTGTGTAGGTGCTTTTAGCTATGCAAGAGGCGATTATGCACTGCACTATGGGCAAATTATACATGGCATCCAATTTTTGTATGACAAGAAGTGGGTGATGTTTCCACAGCTGTTATAGAAGCACTTGAAAATGGTCCATGCTCAAAACTAGAAATGCTGAATAAAGTGCATTTCTACAGTGCAGTCCAGTGGAATGATGTCTTTCCTCAAATTTATTATGGAGGCTGCAGTGCCCTCCCAGAAAGAAAGAAATTATTGATAGATATATAATTGTATATAATAGGGATTTTCTGTCCTAATATTTGCAATTTATAATAATTGCATAATGCACAGTTCCTGTTCACATATGCACGCATAACCATTGCTACATGGCTGGAGTAATGTCGACAAAGTGATAATGAAGTGGATGGTCAACTACTCATGAAATATTTGTGGTTAAGGTATACTTGATCTTATATTGAAATATCACATGAAGGCATTGAGTAGATGCATGCTGAGGTTTATTGAAAATGTTGTGGCGTGGTTGATCGCCAGTCCCCACAACACGACGCACATACTTGAAGGTCTACAATATTTTTGTAACAGTTCACACACTCATTCCAGGTGGAGAGAACATTTCAAAATGACATAGTTTAGCAATATTGTAACCAAATGGAAGGAATTTTGTTACACAGGTCATGTGAGCAGCCAACATGTCCAGCTGCCACCATGTCCCAACATTCACTACTTTATAACTATAACTACTGCCTTTGACTGTTATGTTAGTGCTACCGATCGGAGCATCGCATCGGTATTGGCAGTGGCAGCCATAAGAGAGTATGTTTGCATATGGATGAGCTCTTTGTGGTAAAGTGAGTTACACAGATGTATTCCTAATTTTTGATTAAAATTTGTTGTTATTCGCTGCTTCAACCTCAAAACTGATTTCCTCCAATTAGAGCACTAATACAGGGTCAGCTCATTTGTAGTGTGGTGTGTAATACACACATGTTCCATTACTGATGTTATGTGTTACAACCATTTGGTTATTGGATTTTTGTAAAATAATTATTGCATACTTCCATTAACATATAGTGAAGTGCAATGATACAAGTTGCCTGTTACAAAGTATTACTGTACTGTGTTTTAATGGAAACAGAGTGAGACTCACAGAAGATGACACGTAGGTGTTGCAGTGTACCTCAACAACCAAAAGAGGGAAAAACATTTTATGTTTTGCAGATGGTGAATTTACAAAAATCGAGTTTATTTCAGCTAAAATTATTATCACCCATTAATAATGACTAGATTAGTTATAAAACTGTGTTTATCACAATTGTTTGTCTTTTTTGTTTCAGGCCTATTTTCTCCCTTGTTGAGATTACTTGCAACACACTTTCCTCACTTGTCTCTTGTTGATGACTGGCTTGATGAAGAACCAAGGGTGCATGTTACTGAGAGCCATGACCAGGCACCAGTCACAGTAGCTGCCATAGAAGAAGGCAGGTATTTTCATTAGGCACTAACAAGGAGTGGAAGTTCCATATTACGAATTTATTCATAAACTTGAATTAATATTTTCTCTGAGAAGCCACAGTTGATGTTTTAAAGTATACATTAGCTACTTTCAAAATTCATGTTTTAGCAAACTGAGATAGCTCAGTTAAGTAGGTTCTATCTCCACATGTATAAATGATTGAAGAGTAGGGTTATGGTTTTACTTACACAATATTATTTACAGTTCTTGTATTGTACTTCAGCTAAGCATAGGCGGACAGCTGTAGAGCTGATACCAAACCAAACTAAAATTTCAATTTGTTTGTGTGTGTGTGTGTGTGTGTGTGTGTGTGTGTGTGAGAGAGAGAGAGAGAGAGTGAGTGAGTGAGTGAGAGAAGAGAGAGAGAGAGAGAGAGAGAGAGAGAGAGAGAGAGAGAGAGAGAGAGAGAGACTCACACTTCCACTATTCCGTGAGTTGTCTGTTACTCCTAAATCCTTTACAGTCTGTCAGATCTTTCCTTTCCATATATGTTAAGGAGAGGTGCCATGACAACACTGTCGGTCTGCTCACCCTAAGGGCAAATATATCTCTTCTGGAGACTGTATGTGATGAACAAATTTTACAGAGGGCAAGAATGTATAAAAATCTATAAAAAATTTTGCCAGTATTCAAAATGTCATATTTGACAAACCACAGTGCATTGAACACCTAGCTGCTTCATCTTAACAAATCTGCATTGGATGTATGTGTGTTTCCTCAGGCCACTTCATGAACTGTGATAAAATGCAGATACTGGCTGCACCCTTAACCCGGTGGAGTTCTATGGTCTAGGAATCTGTGGGGAGCACATAATTGAAAATCAGCACAAATCACTCAATAGAGGATGGCTGCTGGACCTGATGGGATGCCTGTTAGATTGTGTTCTGAATATCCAAACGAGCATGTCTTTCAAAAGCTGGAGATTTTAGATGAGAACCTCCTATCAAATAACCCCCCCCCCCCACCACCACCACCACCACCACCACCACCACCACCTTGTACCCCCCCCCCCCCCCCCCCACACACACACACACACACACACACTTAACCCCTGTTAGATACCATTGATCCCCTTTCTTTCCCAAGTAGTAGAATTTAATTACGTATTTATTTGCACTTCATCAACTTTCCCACTTCCTCCTGTCTTCTGTGCACTGAACCTTGTGCACTGAACCTGATTCTTTGTTACCTTTGACTTCATATTCTCGTCATTGCTGTCTGATTCATATTTGCCTGCCCTAGTCCTTAAGATAAGGTGTGAGTATAAGGTGTGAGTGGTCTTTCCACCTCCCCCCCTCCCCCTCCCCTCCAGTTCACCTCCTCCCATTTCTTTGCAACCTGAAGAAAGAGTTCTGAAAGTTGTGATGACTATTTTATTCCTTAAATGTTTCTATCAGCCATACTAGCAATTTCAATTCCTACAGGTAAGTATTGGACAGTGATTCATTCTCCTTGTAGTTTTAACAGTTTTATCAATTGAATTTTTCATTTGTTATCTTTTCATTATTACTTAAGATGGTAAACGCTTCAGCTTCATGTGTTATTACTATTAACCTTTTGCAGTGAGCAGTGCACTTAGTATCGTCTTTTTTCTTGTTCAACAGCATTCAGCCATATTTCCACATGTCCATCAAGAACTGCTCAATTGTTAAGACAGCTGTTAAATATGCCAGCAACTAGTGTATGGCCTTTTGCTGAAACCATCATAAGTTATTTCAAATCTTTGCTACATGAGAATGTACCTCGATATATACAAGGTAAGCATAAGAGAACCTTTTCTACTTTCATTTTTGACCTGTGTGGCAAGGGAAGACTTTATTAGGAAGAGGTTGAATGAATAATTGGTATATAGGTAACAAGAAAGATAATAATCATTATTGTCTTGAGTTAGAAACTGACAGAAGCATGAAATTTGAGGAAGGAGTCTGTGTCCTTAGGTTTTAAAAACATACGAATATGTATGTCTGTTTTGAGAGTCTTGTTTGTTAGCGTTTACTATACCAGCAGAAATGTTTAGGAGTATTTTTCTATTGCAACACAAGATTTTGGTTGACTTGGAGAAATACTGTAGTCAGTCAATTCAGTAATCTGTAACTTTTTAACAAGCCATATTTGATCTATAACTTAGATTTAATGTGCTTTGTACTTTAATAATTTAGTAATGTTGCTATACATTTATGATTTTTTCTTATACAGAACTGTATAGAAGAGTATGGTTACAACTAAACACAGTATTGCCACGCTGTCTTTGGGTTATGACAATCAATGCCATCCTTCATGAGGACCCTGGAGTTAAGAAGGTATCTCTCACTCAGGAGAAGATTGTCATTAATCCCATACAGGTTTTAAGATGTGACAGAAGAGTTTTCAGGTATGCTCATTGATCATTTCATCCGTAAATTATAATTATTGTATGTATCTTACGGTTGATTACATTGAATAAAGCTATGAAATGGCCTTATGTGGGGACAAGGGGATGCAGAGTGAAAGACAAGTGAAACCATCTTTTCGATACAGTTAATTTATGACATGACAGCTTACTCACAAAGCCCTGCCTTTGAATAGGAAATTTTGTAACTGGCTACCGTATGCTGTTGTTTGTGGGAATACAGAACTGATGTTATACCTGGGTTGTTCACACAGAAATGTCCTAAGTGCTGCTGCTAAGGGAGCAGTGTTGGCACTAACATGGGCTGGGATACTGATAATCTGGGCTATGAGGGTAGGATGTTGGTGAGATAGGTGAAGCCTGGCAAAGGTTGATTTCCAAGTTTTTCAAGGCCGTAGATGATATCGATAATGTTTCGAGTACTAGTCAATGACCAGGTTACAGTGAAGAGGGTTTCCAGTGTAATAGCATTTCTCAGTGTCATGTGGTAAAATGGCATGGGAAATCTGTCTCTGGCTCACTGAACAAGGTATTGACTTTCTATAAAGACTCTGACTAATGATTTCTTTTAGTGGGGCATGTTCTGTGATGTCTGAAATGATATTAATGTTAAGCTTTTACATACAGAAATTAAGCTATTGTTATAAACTGCTACCATATTTTGTGTTTTGGTTTTTATTTATGGGCAGATGTGCAAGCATGCTGGTGATTATACTACGAGTTCTTGAGGCATCACTGGCGGCTTCTCGAAATTACCTACAGCGGCACCTCCAGGACCAGGCACCTTCCATTAATACCTCATCCAGTGCCCTAGGTGACAATGAGCGGGAAGAGCTTCGAAAGGCGCTTATTGCAACTCAGGATAGCCTTGCTGTGCAGATGTTGCTGGAGCCATGTCTTCCAACAGATGATGACAGAGTATGTGTGTGATGTTTTTAAATTCTTATAAGATGTTAAAAGAAACAATGCTCTTTATATTTCATATCATGTAGAATACATTAAGGAAAAAATATTCCTTGAAATTTTGAACTGGGCATCTCTTTATCTAAAATTTGTGAGTAAATTCACAGAAACAAAGTGATGTGGTCACAATGTTTTGTTTTATTTTCTATCACGCACAATTTGTGAGTCTCATTTTCTTCTTTCATTCTTTGTTGATTAGATTTTTACTATCTAGAACATCCTTTGGCAGTCATATGGTACTCAGTGATCTCGGTCTCTGACCTGATGTGCAGTGTTTGTCCATGTACTGTGATTGCTTGATTTAGTTGACAGGGAATTTCTTGTGGCAGGTAGAGAACTGATTATCTGTTATTTTTACATCATGGTCATCAGTCCATAAGAATTTTTCTGTTGCATATT
This sequence comes from Schistocerca americana, assembly GCF_021461395.2. Taxonomy (NCBI): domain Eukaryota; kingdom Metazoa; phylum Arthropoda; class Insecta; order Orthoptera; family Acrididae; genus Schistocerca; species Schistocerca americana. Next base: position 486,242,317 of record NC_060126.1, on the reverse strand, counting down.
ATGTATGATAGTGAAGTGATCTTAACTGTAAGTAGATAGTCATAAAATTTTCTGATGCTTTCATCTGTACAGTTTCCTTGTATGATGAAATCATCTGTTTGTAGCCATAATGCTGATGTAAAAAATAGCCTTTACATGAACTGTGTAGGACATAAAGTATGGATATATAAAAATTATTGAAAAAAACTTAGTAAAGTACTAAAAACAAAAATATGATAGTAGAAATGGAAAGAATTATACTGTTGAGTTGCCATTCATCAAAGAAATATATAAAAAAAGGAAATAAAAGAGAGAGGCAAAATAAGTAGGGTGGTGTGAAATGCAGGTTTTAAGGTAATATCTTGGTACTGTGTTATTTGTTGTCATAACAAACACTACACCAGTTTGCAGATGCATCAGTTACTAATTATCCAGATGTGCTACATTCTGGCCTATATGAAGATCATTTCTCAAAACAGTGTAACATATTCACAGAATTGTTCTGCCATCTCATGAAAAATGAAAGATAAAGCCATTTGAGGCATGTATTATAAAGGGCGGTTACTATGCTGATAAGTTATTTTACAACACAGTTTGTTTAATGTATCTCATCCCATTTTGCTCTTTTTGTCCATGATACCCAGAAATTAGTTGATACAGGCATCCAGGTAGATGCCATGTTTGTTGAGTTCCAGAAGGCATTCGGCACAGTTCTGCACCACTGTTTAATGAAAAGAATATGAGCGTATGAGATATCAGACCAACCGTGTGATTGGGCTGAAGAGTCTAGTGAACAGAACATAGCATGTCATTATGGACAGAGAGAAGTCTTCAGAAGTAAAAGTAATTTTGAGCATGTCCAAGGCAGTGTTGTAGAACTATTGCTATTCACAATTTACATAAATGACTTACCAGATAATGTCGGAAGTTACCGGAGGCTTTTCACACATGATGCTATTGTATACAAGAAGTTGTGACACTAGAAAATTGTAGCGAAATGTGGAAAGACCTCCAGAGGATCAACATTTGATGCAGGGAGTAGCAATTGACCCTCAACATAACCAAATATAATGAAGTTTAAAATTGACGATGGAATAATGATAATATTATGAAAAGGATAGATTGCTACTTGGAAGTCAGATCAGTAGACCACACTGTGGTCCAGAAAGCTTCTTTCACAGCCTATGCTGTGGGAGTTGGCTTAGCATCTCTGTGACTGTTTCACATTTAGTAAATGAACCTGTAATGAAACGCACTGCCCCTCTTTGGATTGCCTCTATTTCCTCTTTCAGTCATATCCCAAACTTATGAGCAGTTTTCAAGTATTGTTCGAATGAGTGTTTTGGAAGCTACTTCTTTTGTTGAGGGACTGCATGTTCCAAGGATTCTTCCAGTGAATCTCTGTCAGGCTCGGCATCCGCAGGATTGATTTTATGTATTTATTCCACTTCATATCTCTCTGTGCGCATGCTCTTAGATATTTTATGGATGCAACTGCTTGCAGTAATTGTTCTACAATATCTCTCTCTCTGTCTTCATTGTAATGACAATATTATGAAAAGGATAGATTGTTACTGGCCATATAGTGGAGATGTCGAGTTGCAGATAGGCACAATAAAAAGATAGCTAAACAAGTGAGCTTTCGGCCAAAAGACCTTCTGAAGCAGACAACACACACACACATACACACAAAACACACACACGCACACACGCACACACACACACACACACACACACACACACACACACAGAGACTACTGTCTCTGGCTGCTGAGAGCAGACTGTGAGTGACAATGTCTCTGGCTGCTGAGAGCAGACTGAACAATGGCGCATGATGGAAGAAGCAGTCTGGGTGGCAGGGGTAAGGAGGAGGCTAGGAATTGGGAAGGATAGCAGGATAGGCGTGGGGGACAGTAAAGTGCTGCTTGTGGGAGCATACAGGGAGGTGGTGGGGACAGAGAAGGGCAGCTAATTGCAGACAGGAAGCTAGACAGGCTGCCCCCTACCCTTTTTTCCCCCTCTTCCTTTCCTATTCCACTCCCTCCCCCCCCCCCCCCCCTCCCTCCTGCCAAAATCCACCCACCCCTGTCCAACCTGCTGCATCTAGTTGCCCTGTCCTGTCCCCACAACTCCCTGTATTTTCCCACAAGCAGCACTTTACTCCTCCCCCCCCCCCCCCTGTCCCTCCCCCCTCCCTCCCTACAGACCAACCCTGCTATCCCTCACCCTCCCTACCCCCAGGCTCCTCCTTACCACCACCACCTAGGGTACTTCTCCCATCACCTGCAGTTGCTCACAGTTTGGCATCGATATCCAGAGACAGTAATCATTTGTGTGTGTGAATTGTGCTTACGTGAATGTGTATGTGTGGTGTCTACTTCAGAAGGATGCCTTTTAGCCGAAAGCTCACTTGTTAAGCTGTTTTTTTTTGTTGTGCCTATCTGCAACTCAACATCTCCACTATATGGCCAGTAGCAGTCCTTTGCATAATATTGTCATTATAATGAAAGGAGGGACAGGGGTGGGGGGTGGGGGGGGGGGGGTAAGAGAGAGAGAGAGAGAGAGAGAGAGAGAGAGAGAGAGAGAGAGATAGATTGCTGAACAATCAGTGGAAGCAGTTACTTACGTGAAATATCTAGGAGGATGCGCACAGAGTAATTTGAAGTGGAGTAACCACATAAAATCAATACCAGGGAAGGCTGATGCCAGAGAGATTCATTGGAAGAAACCTCAGGAAATGTAGTCCCTCAACAAAAGAGGTAGCTTACAAAACACTCATTTGACCAGTACTTGAAAATTGCTCATCAGTTTGAGATTTGTGTCCGATAGGATTCACAGAGGAAATAGAGAATATCTGACGATGGATAGCGCGTTCCGTTACAGGCTCGTTTAAAAAGTGTGAAACACAGAGATACTCAGCGAACTCCCATGGCAGACACTACAAGAAAGGTATTCTGCATCATAGTATGATGTACTTCTAAGAGCCAACCAATATATTGCTCCCTCCCACATAAATCTCGCAGTAAGACCATGAAGATAAAAGTAGAGAGATTTGAGCCCACACAGAGGCTTACCAGCAGTCATACTTTCCACAAACCATTTGCAACTGGAAGAGGAAAAGGAGGAAGTGATACTGAGATTCAAAATACATGCCATCATACACTGTAAGATGTCTTGCGGAGTATAGATATAGACTCACCTTACAACATTTGTATCTTTAGTTCAGGACCACACTGTGTAAGTATAGCACCTCTGCATGCATGTTGTTTTGAGCACAAAAAGGTGAATAACATGTTTAAAATAAGAGAGAAAACTTATGCACATTAATAAAATGATAGATAACACAATATTTGCTTTTGACATGCAGTGATCAATGATTAAAAAATGACAACAGTGAATGTCAGTTTGTAAATATATTTAACATCTAACCCTCCAATAAATAGTTCTGTTGTAATTAAAATGTAGTGTTTTGATTTTCAATTTCAAGTCTGCAAATAGTAGTTTTTGTACACAGTTATCAGTAATTTTGTATTCTGTTCTGCAGGAGAAACCTGGACATTTATGGGCACTGCGGGAAGTAAGGAGCCTCATCTGCTCATTTCTGCATCAGATGTTCATTGCAGATCCATCTCTCGCAAAACTTGTGCATTACCAGGTACTTATAAAAGTTTATAATCTAGCAATTAAGGTAATATTAATTCAGTTTTTATGACAAAGAATCCGAAAAAATCTTCATAGTGGCCTACATCATTAAAGAATTATGTTAAGAATTGGCAGCCATCAGAGTTGCATAATACCCCAAAGAAAATTGTTTCATAAGCTTCAAAGTACATTCTACATTCCCTTCATATTCCATAATATATTATGAGATAAGCAAATTAAGAAATCATAAACTGTAAGGTTGGTTTGTTGTGAGCACAACAATGGCAGCGGTTGTGATCATCAAAACTACCAACCAATATCCTGGACATCCATTTGTTACAGAATCTTAGAACATATTCTGGGCTCAAATGTAATGACCCCTAGGGGGCTCACAGCTCTTTTGTGAGTACGAGCATGGGACCCCAATTCACTACAGTACTTCTGTTCCTGTGCTGCAATTTTGCTCTCTGCCTATATCTTTTCTCCAATGTCCTCTCTAGGATAGATTTCCTGCTGTCAACCTAGTTTGCCGTTGGTAACCAAATCTGGCTTCTCCCACTTTGTTCCCTTGTGTTACACCACACCTTTCAGTTAATCTATGTTCAGTCCAGACATCTGGGCTTACCTCCAGATTTTTCAAAAAAATTTATAGATAGTGTGTGTCTTGCAGGGAAGGTCGCCCTATAGGTACCATGGTAGTCAGTTCATTTGGGGTTCATCAGGTACTTTTACGGTGATAGCCTCCTGACCACGCAGGGATTGCACTGTTGATGCCTGTCCATTTGGGGGAACTGGGACTCCAGGCACTGGCCATTGTGCAAAGTGGCATAAACCGAATGGAAGAACACTTGTTCAGGGTAGACAACATCAGGGGGGATATTTGGCATGATGAAATGATCAAAGTTATCAGCCAGTGGCTGCAAGGCCCTGACTGTCTCTTCAGACTGAGTCCAATTTAGTGCCATTCGGTATGACCCTAGGAAGGTAAACAGAACCAGTCAGCTAGTAGAAAGTTATTCTCCTCAGTTTCTTCTTTGCACCCAATTGGATGGAGTGTCAAGTTTTTTGTGGAGTCAAATCCTACCCAATTCCAGTTGATACTCTCTTTTAAGTAATTTGTTGATGTACCTGGTGCCATCACAAACCAAAAGAACATCAACACTGTCAGGGATTGACTTTTCACAAAGATCTAATGCTCCAGCAGGTGAACTACGCAAACACTTGGGAGAGGCGAGTGATACTCTTTGTATGTCATGTATGTCAAGGCCTGCTAGACGCCAAGGCAGACAGTGACACTTTCATCCTTGATTTTGGATTTTCTTTCAGAAAAGGTCCATTTCATATGTTACCACTCACTGTGAAGCCATATTTTCCATCCCCAATGTGGTGTTTATTTATCTTCCCAGTGTACATGCAACCCGATTTGTGGACACTATGGCTGGTCACTTCACAAAAATTCTCCATGTGTAGTACCACTGTGGAAATGACCACCTTCCCCAATCCCCAAAATGTGCTAACCTACTTAAGAAACACAAAACCTAGGCAGTCTCTCATAGTTTGAAGCTCAGGGAAAATATGTCTTTTGTACCCAGTGTCAGTGGATCGACCTTTTCTGTCACTGTGGCCACGTCCTCATCAGTACCTGCTGTCATTACTCCCTCACCATTGACATCTGCTAGTAGTGAAAAGAAAAAAATCCTCCCATGTGGGCGATAGGCTCTCCCCTCTGATAGTTCCTGCTGCACCATCTTTGGGAATGGGCCCCTGCACCTGGCCAAAGAAGCAGCTTCTTCCTGCTTCTACCAGTGACAGGGCTCCCTCTTGGTAGCCCTCTCACCGGAAAGTCATAGATCAGAGGCCCAACACCAGCCAGTGGCTGAAGGAGACTTGGTTCTAGGGCTACCCAGTCTTCATCTATTCTTACACCCACAGTAGATAAGGAGAAGAAACCTGGCGTGACCCTGAAGGCACCAGATCCTCCCATGTTGTCAGACTGAATCATTGTTCATGATGATTGTTCTATCCCCACAGGTGACAGACAGTGATGTAGGACAGTGTTCTGCACTGGCCTCTTCCCGCCAATGTAGAGCGCTCTCAACATGATGATCCACTGAGACTGCAATGGATATGTCACCTTCCAGAGCCACAACTAGTTTGCTAGTATTGTGCAATCTGTGTTGCTCTGCAGGAAACACACCTCACCAATGACCATTCTCCGTTTCTTTGAGCTTACTTTGCTCTCTGTTGGAAACCTACTGGCCTTGAGAGAACACTAGGAGAGGTCAGGACATTGGTTTGCGCAGTTGTCGTCAGTGAGTGGATACCCCTCCATACCCTGTTGGAAGTAATAGGAGTGCAAGTGTTAATAACCCCAGCGATCTCCATTTATAACATTTACTTATCTGCCTCCCCCCCCCCCTCCTCCTCCTCCTCCTCCTCCTCCAGGCACAAGCCACTTACAGATCTTAAGATGACCACCTTAATCAAAGAACTACCCCCCCCCCCCCCTCCTCCCGCTCCAACCCTTCCATTTTCTCCTACTTGGGGATTTCAGTGCACATCACTTCATCTTCATTTGGTAGGTGTCTTCTGATTGGCGAGCTTCATTCCACTCTCAGCCTGTTTCTCCTCAGTGATGGTCCTCCTATCCACTTGCTGTTCAAGGCAACTTTCCATCATAGTCAGAATAACAGGCACTGGAGTAATATCATATTTCTGTTCACATCAGTTCTTACAAGGGTTGTACCCCTTGTCATGATGATGAAGGCTGAAACATCCTACCCCCTAGCTGAAGCAAAGTGACAGTTTATGCTGCTGATTTTTCTAACAGGAAGCAGAACTTAAAGCCATGACATTTTTCCGAATGCAGAATTGCCAAACTTGAGAAGAGATAAACAGTATTATAAAAATAAGCATTCTATTATAACTGATGCTTACCCGTAGAGGCCAATTGGTCAATTGTAAGTATACAGAGTCTCACTGCAGTAACACTGAATTAAAAGTTCTCAGGTTTCCAGCAGTGTCAAGCAATTAAAATTGCATGAGCTTTCATCTAAGTACTCCTTGGCCATTGTTAAGTCATACCACTTGACAATGGCTCAGGCAATTTTAGTTACTTGACACCGTTGGAAACCCAAGAACTTTTTATTCGATTGGTCAACTGATTCAGAAAAGTCTGTAGTGGAGACACTTAGCAGGAGAAGCCATCACTGCTGCCCCTCTACCTGCAGCAAAGGAATTCCCTTTTCTTTCAGATGTCCCCTGTACAAAACAGTTTGATTTATTATTTAACAATAACAGAAATAGGTAAAGGCAACCACTTATCTATGGAGGATTGATGCATGGCATACAGAGAAACATGTAACACAGAGCAGTTAACACTGGCTTTCGAGCTCTTGCTCCATTTCTAGTAGCAATACACACACACACACACACACACACACACACACACACACACACACAGAGTAATATAAACACTTGGTAGCAGTGAGAATAATTACTTAATATTATTCATTGCAGATAGTTGTCTGTGTGGATGGAGGTGGAGACGGTAGGGAAGGACACACGAGGGAAGGAGAGAGTGGCAAGGTAGTGTGAGGCATGTCTTTCACCAGCTGACTTAGCAGCTGCACAACAAGACAAAAAAAGTTCAGAAGGTAGAGCATATAAGGGATAGAGAGAGGGTTAGGGAGGAGGGAGTGGAGGAAAGAAGAGGAAGGTGGTGGTGATGGAGGAGTCAGGGAGGGCAGAGAGTAAGGGAGAGTGGAGCAAAAAATGGGTGACAGGTCTGCTTAGTTGAGAGAAACTAGTGCTGGAAGGGAGTATACAAATGGCTCATGTTGTGAAGCAGCTGTTGGAGTTTTTAGTGTTATGGTGTGCAGGATGTTCAGCAAGTGGATGGTCAAGTTTGCTAGTGGCCATTCATGCCCACATAGAATGTTGTACAATAATTGCAGCATGATGGAGCTGTAACATGGCTGCTTTCACAGATGGCCGTGCCTTTTATTGGGTAGGTGACGCCTGTGACTAGACTGCGGTAGGAGGTGGTGGGCAAGTGTATGAAACAAGGCATCCACCTGGGCCAGCCACAAGGGAATGATGACCCATGGGGTGCTGGATTGGGAGCAGAATTAGAGTAGGGGTGATGGACATGGGGATTCTGTTGGTTGGTTGGGTGGGCAGCACGTGACCTTACAAGAGCCTTTCTTGAAAAGACAACATCCTATCCAACTCATCCAGAAACAGATCCTCATCTAGAAACAGATCTCCTGTGCCAGCCGTGTTTACCAGCCACCAATCAGCACTCCTATAATCAACCATGATCACCCTGGCCTCAAAAGCTTAACCACATCCTTCACAAGGGCTTAATTTACATCTCGCTGTACCCTGAGATGAGGGATGTTGTTGTCATGGTCTTCAGTCCAAAGACTGGTTTGATGCAGCTCTCCACGCTGCTTTACACTGTGCAAGCCTCTTAATGTCCGAATAACTACTGCAACCTACATCTTCCTGAATCTGGTTAATGCGTTCATCTCTTGATCTCTCTCTTCGATTTTGACCCCACACACTTCCCTCCAGTACTAAACTGGTGACCCTTTGATGTCTCGGAACATGTCCTATCAACTGATCCCTTCTTTTGCTCAAATTTCTTGTCTCCCCAATTCTGTTCAGTATTTCCTCATTAGTTCTGTGATTGACCCATTTAATCTTCAGAATTCTTCTGTATCACCACATTTCGAAAGCTTCTATTCTCTTTTTATCTAAACTGTTCATCATTCATGTTTCACTTCCATATATTGCTACACTCCAGACACGTATATCTATATTTAATGTGAACAAATTTCTCCTCTTCAGAAATGCTTTTCTTGTCATTGTGTCTGCACTTTATAACCTCTCTGCTTCGGCCATCATTAACTATTTTGCTGCTCAAATAGCAAAACTCGTCTATGACTTTTGTCTCATTTTCTCAACTGATTCTCTTTTAGCATCACATGATTTAATTTGACTACATTCAATTATCATTGTTTTGCTTTTGTTGATGTTCATCTTATATCCTCCTTTCAAGACACTGTCCATTCTGTTCAACTGTTCTTCCAAGTCCTTTGCTGCCTCTGAAAGAATTACAATGCCATCGGCAAACCTCATAAGTTTCTCACTCCCTTTTCAATCACTGCCTCCCTTTCATGCCCCTCTACTCTTATAACTGCCCTCTGGTTTCTGTACAAGTTGTAAATAGCCTTTCACTTACTTATATTATCCCTGCTACCATCAGAATTTCAAAGAGAGTATTGCAGTCAATATTGTCAATAGCTTTCTCCAAATCTACAAATGCTATAGATGTAGGTTTGCGTTTCCTTAACCTGTCTTCTAAGGTAAGTTGTAGGGTCACCATTGTGTAACGTGTTCCTACATTTCTCTGGAATCCAAACTGATCTTCTCCAAGGTTGAATTCTATCAGTTTTTCCATTCTTCTGTAAAGAATTTGTGTTAGTATTTTGCAACCATGACTTATCAAATTGATAGTTCAATAATTTTCGCACTGTCAACAAGTGCTTTCTTTTGAATTGGAATTACTATGTTCTTTGTGAAGTGTGGGGGTTTTTCGCCTGTCTCATACATCTTGCTCACCAGGTGGTAGAGGGCTGACTCTCCCAAGGCTATCAGCAGTTCTGACAGGATATCATCTACTCCTGGGGCCTTGTTTCAGTTCAGGCCTTTCAGTGCTTTGTCAACTTCTTCTTACAGTATCATATCTCCCATCTCATCTTCATCTAAGCCCACTTGCACCTTCCTATAATATTGCTTTCAAGTTGTAAAGACCCTCTGTATTCTCCTTCCACCCAGTTTCCTCTATTTTAACCTAGAGTTTGTAAACAATAAATTATGGCCAGAGTCCACATCTGCTCCTGGAAAGTCTTATAATTTCAAATCTGGTTCCTAAATCTCTAACTATTATATAATCAATCTTAAACATTCCGATGCCTCCAGATCTTCCATGTAAGCAGCCTTCTTTTATGATTCTTAAACCAAATGTTAACAATGATTAAATTATGCTCAGTGCAAAATTCTACTGGGCGGCTTCCTCTTTCAATCCTTTCCCCAGTCCATATTCATCTACTTTTTTTCCTTCTCTTCCTTTTACTGCTATCGAATTCCAGTCCCCAATCACAATTAAATTTTTGTCTCCTTTAACTATCTGTATATTTTCTGTCACCTCATCATACAATTCTTCAATCTCTTCAACACGTGTGGAGCTAGTTGGCATGTAAACATGTATTACTGCAATGCTAGGTGTGGGCTTGGTATCTACCTTGCCTATGATAATACGTTCACTGTGCTGTTCCTGGAAGATTATCTGCATTCCTATTTTCTTATTTATTATTAAACCCACTGATGCATTACCCCTAATTGACTTTATTATACCCTGTATTAAATTGACCATAAGTCCTGTTCCTGCTGCCACTGAACGTCACTAATTCCCACTATATCTAACTTCAACCTACCTTTTTTAATTTTCTAGCCTACCTGCTCATTTAAGGTATCTAACATTCCATGCTCCAATCAGTAGAATGCCAGTTTTGTTTCTCCTGATGACGACATCCTCCTGAGTAGTCACCACCCAGAGATCTGAATGCAGGACTATTTTACCTCCAGAATATTTTACCCAACAGGACACCATCATCATTTAACCATACAACAGAGCTGTATGCCATTGGGAAAAATTATGGCTGTAGTTTCCCCTTGCTTGTAATTATTTGCAGTACCAATCCAGCAAGGCCGTTTTGGTTAATGTTACAAGGCCAGATCAGTCAATGATCCGGACTGTTGCCCTGCAGCTACTGAAAAGGCTGCTGTCCATCTTCAGGAACCACACGTTTGTCTGGCCTCTCAACAGATACTCCTCTATTGTGGTTGTACCTGCGGTACGGCTATCTGTATTGCTGAGGCATGCAAGCCCCATATCACCTAAAGTAGTGTTCTGCCACTCACCCACCCAACCTACAGAATATCATGGTCCACCCCTACTCCAATTCTGCCCCCAATACTGCACCATATGGGTCATTCCCTTGGTGTTGACCCATGTGCAAGACTTGTCCCCTACATTCACCTACAACCCCCTACCTCAGTCCAGTCACAGACATCTCCTACCTGATAGAAGGCAGGGCCATATGTGAAAATATGTGTTATAGATCAGTTATGTTGCAATTACTGTATAACATTCATTCTGTGTGGTCATGACAAGTAACAAACTGTCCACTCGCAAGAATGGCTACCACCAAATAGGGGCAAATGGCAAACTTTACATCCTGTTGCCAAACACTCTGCACACCACAATGTTAAAGACTTAAAAAAAGCTGCTTCACTACATGGACCATTTGGATACTTCCTTACAGCACAAGTTTCTAAAGACTTTGCAGGTGGGAATTCTCTCTCCAGGATATCCTGCACTCTCACAATAGTCCTGGTCTAAACATCTGCTTAACTTGTTTCCCACTGCTTCACCTTACCTTTTCCCTTCTCCCTGCTGTCCACACCATCCTTCCCCATCCAGACTGTGTTGTGCCTTCTCCCACCACTCTTCCTCCACCCCCTCATGTGGACTCTCTCTCTCTCTCTCTCTCTCTCTCTCTCTCTCTCTCTCTCTCTCTCTCTCTCTCTCCCTACTCCCTTTTTTCCCGTGCCTCTCCCCCTATTTTTTGACCCTCTCTCTTTCTCTCTCCACTCCCTGTCTCCTTGACCACTGCCTCCCTCTCCTTCCTCCCCTTGTGTCTCTCTATCCCTTGTATGCTCTACCCTCTGAACCTCTTTTGTCCTGTTGTGCAGCCACTAAGTCATCTGGCAAAATATCTGCCTCACATTCCCTACCCTGCTACCCCCTCCTTGCCCTGTGTGTCCTTCCTTCCCTGCCCCCTGCCCACCTCCATCTACCCAGGCAACTATCTTTGATGATCAACATTAAATAATCAATCTAACTGCTAATGAATGTGTGTGTGTACTCCCACTAAAAAAGAGCTTGTAAGTTATTGTTAACTGTTTTCTGTTACATGTTTCTGGTGCCATACATGAATAGTCTGTAGGTAAGTGGTTACCTTTCCCATATTTTATTTATGATTCAGTATTTGGGATCAAAATGTTAACAACTGAATTTGCTTTGCTAACTTCAGTTTTTTTCCCCTCCATAGTTATATAAAAACAAATCAGCTCGTAAAAAGTGCTTAACTAATTACTCTCTTGGATTAGCCAGCTTTAATCTAAGTCATGTTCCACTGTAGCATTTTCATGTAACTGTATAACATGTTCTCAATATTGTTTTCTTTTTAAATTCTCCCTTACCTCTCCCTGCAAATACAACTATGTGCAGAAGGGTTAATGTAGCATAATCTCTGGTTCGCATTTGTAGTTTTACTCCTCAACTGTTTTGTTGTAAAAATCTTTTTCCTTTACCCCCTGCACTTTCTGAATTGAGATAGCAAAATTTATATTTAGTGTTTAATGTCTCCCGTCCTTTTGCAGGGCTACAACCGGGACTTGCTGCCGGTTACAGTACCCGGCATACCATCTATGCATATCTGCCTAGACTTTATTCCTGAGTTTTTAAGTCAACCATCTCTGGAGAAGCAAGTGTTTGCTGTTGATTTGGTATCCCATCTAGTTATTCAGTATGCATTACCAAAGTCCTTAAGTGTTGCACGTCTTGCTATCAATACATTATCAACTTTGCTTGGAGGTAAGATTTATTATGTTACTCATATGTTCACAGTTATCTATCTAATTGATGAGTAGTAGGTTTTCATGACAATATTCTAATCATAATGGTTTCTTTTTCCAATAGTTCTGCCAAGTGTCTTACGAACTCAGCTCTTCCTGCCAGTCTTACCAGCATTGGTTCGAATTTGTGAAGCATTTCCTCCTCTTGTGGATGACACTGTCTCCCTTCTGATGCAGTTGGGGCGTATATGTGCTTCTGAAGCATCTCTCTCCTACCCACGGGACGTCTGTGTTGGACAGTGGTCAATGTTATGTGAAGAAGATAAAGCAAGAACGCAAGCAAACGATAAGCTCTGTGTTGAAGTTAAACATACTTTTGACAGCATACTGAAGAGAGCAGTTCTCAAAACAAAAAATTATTAATGTTATGGATGTGTAAGAAAGTGATAACATTGTACCTGATCAGCTGGTATATCTAGTGTTTGTCTTCCTTCCTCCACTTTTTGATAAGAGAGAGTGTTTTAATTCACCAAATACAGGAGTGGAAACTGAGAAATGATGTTAGTTTTCATTGCTGACGATTTCTTTATGTATTTTAAAGAAGCACAGAATATGTATTTAACAACTTTTGTAAATAAAATTATGGACGCTATGCTGATAAATTTAATTTCTGTAAGTTGTTTTAATAAGTTAGCTCCATGGAAGAACATTTTCCAAAAGCTTGTGAAGATTCCAATCTTATTTGTGTTTTAGTTGACTTCTCAACTATATGGTAAGTGGTGATAACCTTTACTCCTTTTATTGTTTACTTTACTGCGTACTACGTACTTTTTGGATTGTTACTTTTATGTTTACTTATATGAATAATAATAAATCTCTCTCTCTCTCTCTCTCTCTCTCTCTCTCTCTCTCTCTCTCTGTGTGTGTGTGTGTGTGTGTGTGTGTGTAGCAGGTCTACACTACAGTAAGTTGATTCCTTGATGAAACTTTGCAGGTGTAATTAATGAAGATGGTAAGACAATACTAGGTTTGATTTAAGCTCGTGACCTAGTTATCACAAACATGTTTTTCAAGAAGGGAGTCTTCCACATTTGGACACGTTATTGTGACAACAACATCAGCCAGACCGGTTTCTTTCTTTTGTGAAACCATGATCAAAAGCTAGTTGTAGATACAAAGATCATTATGAAACAGTGGCTCCTCAACACTGCCCACTTGTAGTGTAAATAAACATAAAATAATGACTTGAAGGAAGGAAGAACAAAATGGCCTAACATGATAAAAAAGTGGTGGTTCAAAGAGAGAAAGATATAATCTCAAATGTCACACTCTCACATATAACTGAAGTTGAAACAGTGTGTAGTGTATTAAAAGAAACTGTTCAGGCAGTTACCTGTGAACAAATGGGAATGTTCAAAACTGGACGCTGCGAAAGACATAGTCAGTTGTGATTGTGGACTGGAGATGCTAAAAACAAAGTGAAAATGGAAAAAGAGTAATGTTGGTAAATCCTTGCTTCGAAAACATCTGAAAACTGGAGTTCCTACTTGATTCTAGATGTGATGCAAATGAGGCAGTTGCAGCAGTCAGATCAGCCTATTACAGAGAGACCTAAGAAAGTCTTGACACACCAGCTGACGAGTGTGATATCTGTCATCTAGCAAAGAAGCGCCATGGGCATATAGTAGACGAAGAGAAATCCTATGGCATCAGTGATGAAGAAGGCTTGCTCTAAATTAGAAAAATATAAGTTAATGCATATGTCAACCACCAATTTCCACAGGGAAAATGAAACTTAGGAAGATGACTGGACCAGATGATCTGCTCGCAGAACTGGAGAGATCAATGCACTGACAGGCAGCTGTGTGGCTTACAGGTTTCTTCAACAAGATCACTGAAGAGCGGAGCATATCATCCAAGTGGACACTGAGCAATTAAGTCACAATTTAGAAGGCCGGCCGCGGTGGTCTCGCGGTTAAGGCGCTCAGTCCGGAACCGCGCGACTGCTACGGTCGCAGGTTCGAATCCTGCCTCGGGCATGGATGTGTGTGATGTCCTTAGTTTAGTTAGGTTTAAGTAGTTCTAAGTTCTAGGGGACTGATGACCACAGAAGTTAAGTCCCATAGTGCTCAGAGCCATTTGAACCATTTGAACCACAATTTAGAAACAGAAGGGGAGCTTGGCTGAATGTTCCTACTGCCGACATGTACACCTCCTATCAAATACAATGAAGACCTTATACCCCAGCATAGACAGCAGAACACACAAGGCGTCGTGAAAGGCTGTGTAACTGCTAACGATATCCATGCAACTCGCTAGCTTATTGAGAAACACTGTGAGAAGTCTTACAAGGGGACCCTCCATACTGTAATTCATGGATTTTGATGCACTTCAAATATGTTGTAGAGGCACTTACCCTGAGTACCTGGCTATCCAGTTTTTTAGCGACGGGCCTTGGTTTTTGAGAATTGATTTTGAAGTTCATTGCTCGCTTTATATATCCGTACCATTACATATATTCCAAGGAAGTCAGCATAGTACAACGGTAAAGGTTCACGGTTAATGCGCTGGAGGTACTGTGTTCGAATCCTGCTTGTGTACTTTTTTTTTAAAAAAAAAATCAAACGAATTTTTCAATTTTATTTCAAGATGTGCGTAGTTATAAACGTATATTCAGTTATTAATTTTTTCTGTCATACAATATTACAAAATCTTATTTTTCGTTGTCCACATTGCTTGATGTACCAGAACAATATTGTGGGTGATACTTATCATAGAAACAACTGAAGCACAAATTTTTGCAGCACCACGCGCGTTTTATGAAAGCAACTGTCTTGCAGGTGCACGGTTTCTTCATGAGCGATACCGGGAAACACAATTCTTTTGCATTCAAAAAGATTTCTCTTTCATCCGCTAATTTCAATGCGAACCGTGCGTATCTAATCATTCTTTCAAAATTAGGTGCACTGAATTGATGTAGGATTAGCGAATGTAATTTTATCGAATCTTCCCTAGAACAAAACATATGAAAAGTTTGTCAAAGCGAAGCAGAATTTGGAATAGGTAAATCATATTGACATGAAATATACCGAGTACATAATAAAAAGTCCCCCAATATCCCTTCTATCATCCCTTCAACTCTGGACGCTAAAATTTTACTAAGTATCTTATATGTTACGTCCAAGAGAGTGATTCCACGATAATTGCTACATTCTGACTTGTCGCCTTTTTTATGTAATGGGCAGATAATTCCCATGTTCCAATCTTTAGGCATTAGCTCCTTTATCCATATTTCCTTTATCAATTCGTGGATTGCCTCCTCTGTTTTCTTTCCCCCATATTTTAATAATTCGGCCTCTATGCTATCTTCTCCAGCAGTTTTATTATTTTTTAGGCTCTTGATAGCATTCTTCACTTCCTATAGCTCTGGTACCACTTCCTCTTCCTGATCCTCTGCATCTAACTCTGATTCCAATTCAGAGTCCTGTTCCCTTTCATTCTCAATCACGATTCCTTCTTCTTTATCCCCTTCTTTTCTGCCAAGCAGTTCGGTAAAATACTTTTGCTACCTTTCTATGACTTTGCTTTTATCTCCAATTAGATTTCCGCCCTTATCCTTATAGAAAACTGCTCGAGGTTGGAAACCTTTCTTCAAATCTCTTGTTCTTTCATAGAACCGTGTGATCTCTTTATTGTCTTCCATTTCGTCCAGGTGCTCTATCCTTCTCCTTTCATGCTGCCTTTTCTTTACCTTACAAAGCTTATCCACTCTTTTTCTCTGTATTCTTCTGCCGCTAACCTCGTGTTCCTTTGCAACATTCTCCATCTTGCTTCATTTCTCTCGTGTATTACTGTTAGGCATTCCTCGTCGAACCACTTAACCACCCTTTTGCTTTGTTCTCTCCCCAGTATCTCTTCTGCAGCTATGCTAATGGCAGTTTTCAATCCCATTTAATTTCCACATTATCTTCATTCCCTGTGTTTCTCCCTGCTTCAAATATCTCTTCTAATTTCTTCCTATATTCTTCCTGTGTTTTCTTTGTTTGGAGTCTCTGTATATTGTGTTTCATTCTTATCTTATTCCTTTGGTTTCTTACCAAAACCTATATCTAATTCATACTAAGTATTGATCTGTGTCTCCATTTGCCCCTCTGCAGCTGTTAACTTCCATAATATCTGATGCATGCCTTTTGTCTATGAGTATGTGATCTATTTGGTTTCTTGTGTTATGGATTTAGGAGGAACAGATCCACGGTGGTTCAGATATTTTTGTTAAGACAAGTGCTAGAGAAGTTTAATGAGTATGACAAGCAACTACATCAGTTGTACATTGATTTCGAGCAAGCGTATGACAACCTACACAGGAAGAAAATTATACAGACCATGAAAGAATTTAGAATCTCACTAAAACTGGTCAATTTAACAGAAATGACAATGAAAGCAACAGTGTGTAAAGTAAGAATAGAGCAAGAAGTGTCTGGTGAATTACAAGTACAGAGGCGGCTATGACAGGAAGATGTGATTAATTTAGTTTTAGAAAAGGTGATACGGGAAATGCCAATAAACCCAAGAGGAACAATACTGAATCAGCAAGTTCAAGTGGTAGCGTATGCGGATGACGTAGCATTAATGTCAAGGAATGTAAGGGCACTAAAGGGGAACTATGATATGTTGGAGGAAGCAGCAAGAGAAGTAGGTTTAGAAGTAAATGTAAACAAAACAAAGTATGTGGTGATGCGGCAGCCCAATACAAACGGATAAAAGAATTCAATATTAATGAATGGGAAAGAATATGAAAGAGTGAAAACATTTAAATATTTAGGTTTTGTAATAACGGAGGACAATAAAGTAGCAGTAGAAATTCAAGAAAGGATAGCAAGTGGAAATCGTTGTTATTTTGCCTTGCAGAATGTACTTAATTCTATGAATGTTAGTAGGTACAAATATCAAAATATACACGACCATATTAAGACCTATAGTAATATATGGATCAGAAGGCTGGGTACTGACATTAAAGGAGGAGAACTGGTTATTGAGATGGAAAAAAAAGATACTGAGAAGGGTTTTTGGAGCAGTGAGAGAGGAAGGTGGCTGGAGATTAAGGACAAATGTAGAACTACAAACACTTTTTTGGACAGATGGGTATTGTTGTTAAAATTAAGCAGGGAAGAATAAGATGGACAGGACATGTACAGAGAATGCCAGAAACTCATAGTGTCAAGAAAGTTTTCATGGGAAAACCTGACAGGAGAAGGAGAAGAGATAGACCCAGGAAAAGATGGCTGGATGATATGGAAGAAGATCTAAAGATGATGGGAATAAGAAATTGGAGAAGGAAGGCGATGGATAGAGAAGAATGGAGGCAGGTGATACGGGAGGCCAAGGTTCTTCAAGGACTGTAGATCCAACCAAGAAGAAGATATCACAAAAAAGAGAATGGCTTGTGAAAATAATTTTAAAAAATTCCGAGATCAGGTGATAACGAGAACTCTACAGCAGAGGGCGATGAACGCTGCTCTTCCCTTCTTATCGGAAACCTTGAATTTCATGGCCGGTCATGCTTGGGTTGAGCTTTTCAAGAAAAAACATAAGATTCGGCAAAGAAAAATTACAAAGTTCGTCAGCTCTAAAGAATTTGCGATGACAGACGAAGTTTTAGCAGCTGCTGAACAATTCTGCATACAAACAAGAATACTTACAGAGAATTTCAACCTTGACTTTGTATTCAACTCTGATCAAACTGGCTGACAGTATCAGGCAATGTGTAATAGATCACTTTCGGAAAAAGAAACTAAAAAAAGATTTAAACAAGACTACTCATTCTTATACGGCCCAGTATACCATAACGGCCTCAGGAAAGGTGATCCCATATGTTTTTTTATGTATGCAAGAACCTTCTGGAAAATTTTGTCCTAACTGTCAAAAACGAGTAGATGAATTAACTGGAAAATACAGAAATGTAGCCGTGTTCTGCATGAAATCTGGGAAGTTCACGAAACTGGTGTACGAAGAATTTTTGTGTTCTTTAATTCTTCCGAAAGTGGGACAGAAAAAATTTTTGTACATTATCGATTCGTGGGGAGGGCAAACTGATTCAACTTTATACGATCATCTGTTCACTGATGAAGGGAAAGTGAAAGCCTGGACCCTAAAAGTGGTCCCGCCAAAGTGCACTCTTTATTGTCAGACCTGCGATGTTTATTTATACCGACAGGTGAAAATCTTCACGAAAATTATTCAGAATGCTCCCGACTTGATGAAAGACAATAGAGAGATCGCTTCTAGGGAAGACTCGATAAAATTACATTCGCTAATCCTACATCAATTCAGTGTACCTAATTTTGAAAGAGTGATTAGATACGCATGGTTCGCATCAAAATTAGTGGATGAAAGAGAAATCTTTTTTAATGCAAAAAAATTGTGTTTCCTGGTATCGTTCATGAAGAAACCGTGCACCTGCAAGACAGTTGCTTTCATAAAATGCGCGTGGTGCTGCGAAAATTTGTGCTTCGGTTGTTTCTATGATAAGTATCACCCACAATATTGTTTTGGCACATCAAGCAATGTGGACAATGAAAAATAAGATTTTGTAATATTGTATGACAGAAAAAATTAATAACTGAATACATGTTTATAACTATGCACATCTTACACTGTTTCTTGATATTCTTTGAAATAAAATTGAAAAATTTGGTTGATTTTGAAAAAAAAGTACACGAGCAGAATTCGAACACGGTACCTCCACCACAGTAGCCGTGAACCTTTACCACTGCGCTACACTGACTTGTTCAGAATATATGTAATGTCACGGATATACAAAGCTCGCAATGAACTTCAAAATTGATTTTCTCAAAAACCAAGGCCTGTTGCTAAAAAATCAGATAGCCAGGTACTCAGGGTAAGTGCCTCCACAACATATTTGAAGTGCATCAAAATCTGTGATTTACAGTATGGAGGGTCTCCTTGTAAGCACCCTCACTTGACTTTCTTGGACCTGTAAAAGGCTTGTGACAGAGTATCACACTGTGTCTTCTGGTTTGCACTCAGTGAGCATGCAGCACATAAAGCTGATGCACATGAATAGGTCCAGCTGCTTAACCACAGTTCTCAACGATTGCTTTGGAATATTGTCCTAAGAAAACACAGTGATCAGTAAAATCATATTAAAATTATTTCAAGAAAACAGACTTAATTGCATGTATGTTGTATATTTCATTTGGTTACCGGTTCCAGTCTTTTATATGACCGTCATCATCAGGCCATTTTTTACTTGTTGGCAATAGCAGGAACTGGTGGGATGGAGCAGGCAGCTCTAGAGGCATGTGGAATGCAGCAGAAAAAGAGTGGATGTATGGATTCTTCACAGAAGCTAGCTCTTTGAACACCTGAAAAAACAAGCTCAGCAAGGTATGCAGCATTTAATAAAGTAAGTGTTAAACTTTTCATTGACAGCCTTTTGAATGTATTTGAAAAAATTATGTTAACTCCAGACAGTATAATGAACTTGGATGAGTGTGCATTCGTGATGCAATGCAACCTGCTAAAATTATTGCAGAATGTAGTAAGAAAAAAGTGGTTTGTCACCAGTCTTCTGACTGGTTTGAGGCGGCCCGCCACAAATTCCTCTCCTGTGATATCCTCTTCATCTCAGAGTAGCACTTACAACCTACATCCTCAATTATTTGCTGCATGTATTCCAATCTCTGTCTTTCTCTACAGTTTTTACCCTCTACAGCTCCCTCCAGTACCATGGAAGTCATTCCTTCATGTCTTAATAGATGTCCTATCATCCTGTCCCTTCTCCTTATCAGTGTTTTCCATATATTCCTTTCCTCTCCGATTTGGTGTAGAACATCCTCATTCCTTACCTTATCAGTCCACCTAATTTTCAACATTTGTCTGTAGCACCACGTCTCAAATGCTTCGATTCTCTTCTGTTCCAGTTTTCCCACAGTCCATGTTTCATTACCTTACAACACTGTACTCCAGATGTACATTCTCAGAAATTTCTTCCTCAGATTAAGGCCGATATTCGATATTAACAGACTTCTCTTGGCCAGGAATGCCTTTTTTGCCATAGCTAGTCTGCTTTTGATGTCCTCCTTGCTCCATTCATCATTGGTTATTTTACTGCCTAGGTAGCAGAATTCCTTAACTTCATCGACTTCAACTTCGTGACCATTGATCCTCATGTTAAGTTTCTCGCTGTTCTCATTTCTACTACTTCTCATTACCTCCATCTTCCTTCAATTTACTCTCAATCGATACTGTGTACTCATTAGACTGTTCATTCCATTCAGCATCATGTAATTTTCTTCACTTTCACTCAGGATAGCAGTGTCACCAGTGAATTGTATCATTGATATACTTTCACCTCGAATGTTAATTCCATTCCTGAACCTTACTTTTATTTCCATCTTGCTACCTCAATGTACAGATTGAGCAGTAGGGGCGAAAGGCTACATCCTTGTCTTACACCCTTTTTAATACAAGCACTTCGTTCTTGGTCATCCACTCTTGTTATTCCCGTTTGGTTGTTGTACATATTTTATATGGCCCATCTCTCCCTATAGGTTACCCCTACTTTTTTCAGAATTTCGAACATCTTGCACCATTTTATATTGTCGAATGCATTTCCCAGGTCAACAAATCCTATGAACGCATCTTGATTTTTCTTTAGTCTTGCTTCCATTATTAACCGCAACGTCAGAATTGCCTCTCTCATGCTTTTACTTTTCCTAAAGCCAAACTGATTTGTCATCCTCAATTTTCTTTTCCATTCTTCTGTATATTATTCTTGTAAGCAAGATGAGATGTTAAGCTGATTGTGGGATAATTCTCACGCGTGTTAGCTCTTGCCGTCTTCGGAGTTGTGTGGATGATGCTTTTCCAATAGTCAGGTGGTATGTCACCAGACTCATACATTCTACACACCAATGTGAATAGTTGTTTTGTTGCCATTTCCCCCAAAGATTTTAGAAGTTCTGATGGAATGTTATCTATCCCTTCTGCCTTATTTGACCTTAAGTCCTCCAAAGCTCTTTTAAATTATGATTCTAATACTGGATCCCCTATTTCTTCTAAATCGACTCCTGTTTCTTCTTCTATCACATCAGACAAATCTTCCCCCTCATAGAGGCTTTCAGTGTATTCTTTCCATCCATCCTCTCTCTCCTGTGCATTTAACAGTGGAATTCCTGTTGCACTTTTTATGTTACCACCCTTGCTTTTAATGTCACCAAAGGTTGTTTTGATTTTCCTGTATGCTGAGTCTGTCCTTCAGGCAATCATTTTATTTTCAATGTCTTCACATTTTTCATGCAGTCATTTCATCTTTGCTTCCCTGCACTTCCTGTTTATTTTACTCATCAGCAACTTGTATTTCTGGTTTCCTGAGTTTCCCGGAACATTTTTGTACTTCCTCCTTTCATCAATCAACTGAAGTATTTCTTCTGTTACCCATGGTTTCTTCGTAGTTACCTTCTTTATACCTATGTTTTCCTTCCCAACTTCTGTGATGGCCCTTTTTAGAGATGTCCATTCCTCTTCAACCGCACTGCCTACTGAGCTATTCCTTATTCCAGTAACTATAGCCTTAGAGAACTGTATCTCGTCATTCCTTAATACCTGACAAATGTCTTAAACTTCAGCCTTCTCTTGATCACTACTATATTGTGATCTGAGTCTATATCTGCTCCTGGGTATGCCTTACAATCCAGTATCTGATTCCGGAATCTCTGTCTGACCATGATGTAATCTAACTGAAATCTTCCCGTATCTCCTGGCCTTTTCCAAGTACACCTCCTCCTCTTGTGATTTTTGAACAGGGTATTTGCTATTACTAGCTGAAACTTGTTACAGAACTCAATTAGTCTTCCTCCTCTCTCATTCCTTGTCCCATGCCCATTTTCTCCTGTAACCTTTTCTTCCACTCCTTCCCCTACAACTGCATTCCAGTCTCTCATGATTATTAGATTTTCATCCCCCTTTACATACTGTATTACCCTTTCAGTATACTCATACACTTCCTCTACCTCTTCATCTTCAGCTTGCGATGTTGGCATGTATACCTGAACTGTCTTTATTGGTGTTGGTTTGCTGTTGATTATGATAACAACCACCCTGTCATTGACCTATTCACAATAACACATTCTCTGCCCTACCTTCTTCTTCATAATGAATCCTACTCCTGTTATACCATTTTGTGCTGCTGTTGATATTACCCTATACTCATCTGACCAGAAATCCGTGTCTTCTTTCCACTTCACTTCACTGGGCCCTACTGTATCTAGATTGAGCCTTTGCATTTCCCTTTTCAGATTTTCTAGTTTCCCTACCAAGTTCAAGCTTCTGACTTCCATGCCCCAACTTGTAGAATGTTATCCTTCCATTGATTATTCAAATTTTTTCTCATGGTAACCTCCCTCATGGCAGTCTCCTCCCAGAAATGCGAATGGGGGACTATTCTCGAATCTTTTGCCAATGGAGAGCTCATAATGACATTTCTTCAATTACAGACCACAATCCTGTGGATATATGTTATGTGTCTTTAATGCAGTGGTTTTCATTGCCTTCTGCATCCTCATGCCATTGATCATTGCTGATTCTTCTGCCTTTAGGGGCAGTTTTCAACCTCTAGGACAACAGAGTGCCCTGAACCTCTGTCCGATCCTCTGCCCTCTTTGACAAGGCCATTGGCTGACTTGTTATGCCAGAAGTCTTTGGCCGCCAATGCTGATTATTTATCAAAATTTAAGCAGCGGCGGGATTCGAATCTGGGACCAAAGATATTTTGATTGTGAATCAAAGACGCTACCACTAGACCACAAAACCTTATGGAGAACAAATTTCTGGATCATGTGCCAAGAGGAAGTATTGGTTTGGCTGACAAATCTGGTTATATGACAACTTAATTTTTTCTTAAGGTTCTGAAGCATGTAGCTAAGCAGATGTGTTGTTTTATAGATAATCCCCTACGCATACTTCTCAGCACCTATGCAAGTTGCATCACAACTGGCATTATCAGTATGGCTAGGGAAACTGGGAATCACTCTTCGGAGATTTCCAGCATATTGTTTCCACAGAAGGCAGCCTCCAGATATCATGGTGTTTAGACCATTTAAGGGATATCGAAGAACAGAAATAAATGACTGGATGAGAATGCAGCTAGGTCACTCAGTCACTATTTCAGAGTTTGCTGTGTTTTGTGGGATAACATGTCCACTTTCCTTTACTCAAAAATATCTCATTTGGCTTCAAGGTGCCCGAATGGTGGCCCTTTAATAGTCTGGCATTCACTGAGGAAGGTTTTAGGCCACCAGAAATAACTGAGCAGCTAGGAGCCTCTACGTCAAGTCGTGATACACCTTCTCTTGTGGAATCTTGTGTGATGCTTCACCTGCCACTTCAGGTACAGATCTAACTGAAATGCCAACTTCTTAAGGGGTGA
Organism: Schistocerca americana; assembly: GCF_021461395.2. Classification (NCBI taxonomy): domain Eukaryota; kingdom Metazoa; phylum Arthropoda; class Insecta; order Orthoptera; family Acrididae; genus Schistocerca; species Schistocerca americana. Next base: position 486,218,538 of record NC_060126.1, on the reverse strand, counting down.
TGTAACGGAAAATGTAAACATTTATTTAAAAAATCATTACAGCCATATTCATTAATGTACAAATCTAAAATTTTGCGTGTGTAAAGCAAAAAGGCTGTGTTTTACTGGAAAAATATAATAAAATATGCAGGCTTAATATTTTGCCAGAAGTTTGAAGCCATAACTCAAAATTCTGATCATACAATTAATCCAAAAATTTTATTGTAGTGTCCTGAGAAGGTTATAAGACCACTGAACCACGGTTATTAAAATGGTGCAAATTGTATCATTAACAGAGTTTTTAATTTTGCACATCCAAAATAACTTTCTTTTGTACATACAATCATCTAAAAATCAGAATGTAATTGCAGGATCTTGTATTTTTTAGTTCCAGGGAGACAGCTACACTTTGTGAACAGTTCCTGAAAAATTTCATAACATTAGCACATATACTTTTTGAGAAAAGGCTTCTAATAACATAAAAAAATGTAAAACAGGGAAAATTATATTCAAAGATTTTCTTCTCATACTTCTACATGTAATAAGCTTACCTCAATTTTAAAATACTCCATACTGATACTCCTCATCCTCCAGATTTCTCTTCTCTCCTCTTCTAATCTGCCTGGCCTGTATTTGCAGGTCAGACACTGATCTGTTGGCTTTCTTGTCCCTGCTCTTGTCGATGGTGTAAAATGCTTTTGTTGTAAACACATTAGGATCTTTATCAGCTCTCTTCAGCATTTCAGTTCTGTCATTATTTCCATTATTGTAACATAAAATGCATCATAGACACCTATTTTGAGTACTTCAAGTCCACAGAATGTCTTTTTTGAGCATCTAATCCAAATTAAGTTATAGAGGCTTTCATTTGCATTTTGTGTCTCTCTGTGAAGACACTTCCTCAATAAATCAGGGTTTGTAAGAAATCTGAATGTGGGCTTAATTGCATTCATAACAGGTTCTGGTAATGAGTGTTTACGTGAATAAGTCTCATTTCTGTTGTTGAACTTACGCCAATCATCTTTCGAACACAGATTGTGCATTGGTGTTTGGTCGGTGGATAGTTTATGGAAAAAAATTTCCCATGCAGTATGCCTCATTGCCTCTAAATTGTGTGTGTTTTTCCTGATAGCTCTCCCATAAAATAACTGAAGAGAATCAATTTCTTTCAGAGTGAGCCTGCCTTTTCCTCTTAGTGATTTTCCATCTTCAAGTACTTCACCTTTCTTCACTTTCAGCCAGCAACGAAGCCTACCACCAATCCTCTGGGATGTGGCCAACACGTTCCAACTTTTCTATTGTTGTATTGTACGGATTTTTAGCTGTTACAGCTTTGAACGAAGAGGAGTCCCCATCACCAAGGTATTTAGTGTATCTAACACCATACTGGTCCTCAGATGTGGAGGACATCTTCACTACTGCAGCAGCCTCCATGCCCCCACTCGTGCCACTATAATTTTTAGAACATTCTACTGCATACTTTTCTTGGCACAGTTCCTCACTGACTTAATTGTTGGACATTTTCCTTGTTGCACACTGGTGGCAGTATTGGGACATGATTTCTACATCTAAAACTTTAACTGAGCCAATACCAGTAACAGATGCAACTCCATACAGAAATATGTGACCCCTTTTCATCCATGTCCCATCTACAGACACGCACAGGTCAGTAACATTTGTAGGAGATTCACTGTCATGATTATCTACTTCAGGATCTGTTTCTTTCTGGTTTATTTCCACCAATTTCTTCATAGAAAATTTGGCAGTATCACACACAGCATCAGACATTTCTTTATTTATTTTTTCAAACCTTGCACAAGGTGGAGGCATGTTCAGAAAACCACACAATAAATTATCTCCTTCCCTGTCCTGTCCAAGGCATCTCAGACCATATGTGTAACCTAAAATTGCTTTCATAGGTACCAGTGTCAGTTTTTTGAAGGAGAAAAATGAAAATTCATAGCCACACGAATTACAAATTAATTTTAAATCACAAGCTATTCCCACTCTTCTTTCTTCAACAACAATCATGCATACTGTATTTTTACAGCTAACACATGAACATGAGAACCTTATAGCCTGGCAGAGAAGCTCTAAATCGACAAGTCTGAATCCAGTTGAATCCTTATCAACATCATTCACACACCTGTACAATTATTCTGTCCCAAGTTTCAATGCTGAAACCACAATCTAACATCCCTCTGTGGCTGAAGCTGAGATCTCATGTTCTTCATTTCAAGCTGCTTCCTCTTTTTTGTTGGTAAACTGATTTCCATGAAACCTCCATTTCCTAAACACAATTTTTCCGCCACCCATTATGCATAAATCTTGACTTCCACGTAAAGGTTTGCAAATTTGACATTCCACCTACTAATATGTGTTAGTATTGTCAAAGCATAAATAAAATGCATGCAAGAAAGATTTCAGGAAAAGATATAGATGTCAGCCAGAGATATAGATGTCAGCTAAAGAGATCGAAAGAAAATAGCCTTCATACTGACAAAAATCCCACTGAAGTAAGCAGTTTCCCAAATGTCGGAAATGGCAGGAGTGGCCACCAGTGCAGAGTTAATCCGTTTAACAATTTAAAGGCATTTCTAAAGCTGCTATTATGATAAAATTCACACACAACCTAGATTAAACTATGTAGATCAAGAAAATAATGTTTCAGATTTTTTTTTTTTTTTTTGCTGATGTTCAAAATGTTGAAGATACAAAGCACTGCTTTAAAGCTTCTCTTGGTGTGGAGATGGGTTGATTCAAAGAAATTAAATCCCAAAAATCTGCCTGAAATACTTTTAGGATAAAACACAAAAAATAAATAGTGTCCACTGCAGGCACACCCTCCCTTACATGTATTGCTATTCGAAGCTTGGATTTTTCAAATTCAGTGCTTAAGATATTTTTCACTATCTTTATTTCACTTTTTTCGTGATGCAGCACTATATCACTCACCCACACAGGCACTTACTATAAGTTCACGCTATAGGTCATAGTAAACACAAGGGTCAGCATCTAATAGCAGTGTCCCTTTTTGTCCAGGAACTTGCTGAATGTTTCATTCCATCTTCTGCTGGACTGATACAGCACAAAGACACACTTTTTAAGTCTTCAGATCCCATAGCCATTTTTCAATTCTTCTTGATCTCATATGCCACTGGATAGTGGTTGCTGGTGATTTTTATGTGGATTTACTGAAAAGCTCTGTCAGTGAACAATTATTGCAATCAGTAACACTGTCATTCAATTTAATTCCTACTATGATATTTGTAACTAGGGTATGTAAATGCTTTGAGATAGCTATTGATAATATATTTGTTGACAAATCTAGGCAAAAAAGTCATATCACAAACCAATAGTAAATGAGCTATCTGATTATGACACACAGCATCTTACGCTAAATGTTGAAACTTGTTAGGGTATAGGCTATAAAATCTATTAAATCTGAATAGAGGAGTGCAATAAATCAGTCAGAAATTGAGAATTTTAGAAGATTACTCAAAGACAAGAACTGTACTGATGTTTACAATACTTCTGACTCAAACATTCATTAATAAAGTTACTTCCTTGTTTGTAAATTGTTTCCCCCTAATGGTAACTCATATCAAACAGAAATCTAAAAATATGCCATCAATTACACAAGGAATAAAGATGTCATGTGGAACAAAAATAAGATTGTCTCTACTATCTAGGAACAGCTCTGATTTTAAGTTTTTGATGCAGTACAAAGAATACTGCAAAATATTGAAGCAAGTAATCCAGAAATCTAAGCAGCTTTATTATGAGAAATAGATAATTACATCAGGCAACAAAATAAAAAGTGTATGGGATATAGTGAAGACAGACAGGTGAGGCCAGAAAGGAAGAGGAACAGATGGCTCAGAAAATAAATGAGACATCGTTAACAAAGTTCATGTAATGTTGCAAACCTCTTAAACAAGTACTGGTACTTTGTTTCTGTTACTGACACCTTGGGGTTGTCAAGTTCAGTAAACAGTTCAATGGTTTATCAGCAGAATGATTCCCGACTGCCTAAAGTTTGCTAAAGTTAAGCCTCTTTACAAGGAGTGCCAGCAACCATTAAAACTTGGCTTGAGATAAAGCACAGCTTAAACAGAGTTTGAAAGACTTTTTGATAGACAACTCCTTGCACTCTATAGGTGAATGTCTTAACAGGGACTGTTAGACCAACTGAAGTAAAAGTATCTGTTAGATTTCAATGTTGACAGGACTTGATCATAACGGCTAAGATTAGGTATTTTGTGTATGATCAATTTATAATAAGTGCATAACTATGTTTCATTCTGACAGTGTATTAATTCTGTAAATATTAGCAGTTCCAGTTTACTGTAATGTGTTCCTATATTTTGACAATCTCATGATGAATGATCAGTGAAGTGAATATTTTATCCAAATGTTATATTTCTATGTTATACTTCCTGACATGTTCCACACCCATGAGAATCATCTAACTTTTGTGTCTATAGAACGGAAACTGAATCTAATCTTATTTAATTTTCTTCGTGGTTTGTGATTGGCTTTGTGCAACCAATTGGTAGTTGTGCATAGATTTCTTAGTTTATGTCAGCCATCAAACATGCTGCAAGGACGTCTAAGTGAAGAATTTCTCAATCTCATTCATTGATATTCCCATAAGTAGTCACTTAATTTTCATTTTTGAAAGTGGACTTAACTATGGTCGAAATAAATTCCTGGTCAATGATCATTAACTAAGCTACCACCAGTTTTGTTCACATCATCTTTGTGTTGTTAATATGAGGTACAAATGTCCAGATTTGGTTTTGCCTTAGATTGTTCAGTTCTCCAAATATTGATTCTTGCCATTTCTTTATATTTTCGGCTGACATGTCTTCCTGTAAACTTCTCGGATCTTTTGATCTTGGTGTATTCTCATTTTAACTACAAATACCTTTTTCTTTTGATTTGTCTTGTAATCTGTTAGCCACTGCAGTGGTTTGACTTGTCACCCAGAATGTGTTCTGGAGTTTTTCTTTATTTGAGGCTCTTATATTTTGCAGTTATTATCATTTGCTGTGGAGCAATCATTATTGCCCACCCTTTCAGTCTCCTTCTCTGCACTCATGTCTTCAAAAGCTGCATGTTTCCAAATCTTCAGTTGGTTCTTTTGACGTCAGATGATCCTCCTGTTTCCATAACATCTACATTTTGTAATGCTCTTTTATCATATGTGCTGATCAATCACTTTTGTAACACCTTTGTTCAGTTTTGAAGGAATGATATTTTCATCAAATACAACATCTCTGGTAATTGATATATTTGCTTTTTAAGGATCCAACAGCCTATAGGCTTTCATGATTTCTGAATATCCAACCATTACATGAAGTTGTCCAGTGTTTTAAATTTGCCACATCGGTTTTTCATGTTTCACCGTGGACAACATACAAATAATCGCAGATATTTGGTTCTCATCCATGCCATCATTTTTAGGGCCTTTCTCCATCATTTGCTGCTGTCTGACACTGATTTCACAAGTAATTTGCCATTACTATTGCTTCACCCCAGAAATATTGACATTCCACTCTGCAAAAGCATTCATTGAAAGTATATGGTTGAACTATTCTGCAACACTGTTTTGTTGAGACACGCCAGGCATAGTCAACTGTCCCCGAATTCCTTCTTTCTGCTAATAATGTTCAAATTATTTCCTTATATATTCACCTCCATTTTCTGAACATAGCATTCCTATTCTTTTCTGTTGATAGTTTTCTGCATATGCTTTGTCTTCTTTGAATGGCGGAAACACTTCAGCATATATCGAGTAATCATCAATGAATATGGCAGCATATTCTGCTCCACCGAGTGATTGTGGCCCAGATACACTCATTACATCACTGTGTATCAAACACAGAGGTTCATTTGCTCTGCTTTCAGTCTGTTTGGGAAATGGCTTGGCTTTTAGCTTGTCTTATGGACAAATGTAAAGCAAAATGCATTCTTGTACATAAACGTATATCTCTCCAAAAATATTACAGCTAAAACAGTAAAACTTAAGACTATAATGTACAATATAATGCTTGATATTCTGTGCAATTTTTGTTCAGAAATGCCCCTTGACACACATTTTATAAGAATTTGAATTTTTGATTACCATTGTTTCTATAAAGTACCTTTTCTGATAAACTAATTAAGCAATAAAACTGGAATTTCATAGTTTACATGTGCATAAGAGGCTAATAAAATGTGTGGAACACATTTGTATTTAAGGTCATAGTTGCTTTGAAATTATTTTTTCAGTTTTATGTTACCTGGGACTGCTCTGTTTTTCTCAAATTTTAAAGGAGAACTTTCCTCATAGAAAAGTTAATGGAAAAGTGCTGGACGTGATTATTCTGTAAGTAATTCTTAAGAACTATGCCAAATTTCAGGCTGTTAGCTTTTATAGTTCCTGAGTTATAGCCCAAAAACGTCAGTTTATGATAATTTGCATTTAAAGCTTTTATTTCAATTTTTAGCAGTATTGCTGTACTTCTAGTGACTAATGCGCCCCATATCAATAATCTTTATTCTATTCCTGGAGTAATCTCTTCCCGTGCCTCCTTTGCATTTTTTCTTCTGCTGCCTGAGCTTCGTCCAGATGCACTTCATTGATGCTTCTGAGTATCTTCAATGTGAAGAGAAGAATAGTCTCTGCAGGCACTTAATCTTACCTACATTTCCATTATTGAACACTAGACAGGCATCACATGCAGCTATCTTCACAACAATTGAGGACACAAATACTGTTTTTGGACAACACGTCCACATAAGGTGATTGAAGCTCCCATTTTTATTTTGTGTTTACCCATGTACACATTTTTTCAGCAGTTCGGGATTGGTTGGGTACCTGACAGTTGGTTTTATAACATCCAAAACAGCAAGAGGCAAACCATGTTTGTGAGTATATGGTTTTCCACTGGCTTCTGCCTGAAACTATTTGCACCACGATATGTCACAAATGGGAAGTATAAGACCAACCTCTGTGGAAAGTTTGTGAAAGAATATTGCCCTCGCGGCTTTCTGAATTGTTGTCATACTATGTAAGTTATCCCTGATGGTTTTTCCGCAATATATTTGTAAAGTGTGTATTTCCTTCTCTGTCAGTCTGTTAATATCCCCCAGTGGCTTTACATCTTCTAATTTCTTGCCTTTCATTATTTTTTCAGTCTGAGACGCTTACTCCTATTCGCTTTTGAACGTCCCCACACATTCCATGAAATGCGCCGCACGCCTTCAGCTCGAAAAAGCACATCAGGTGTTAATATCCCCTCAACTTATTATAAACTTTAATGTTTTGAGTGAATGAAGAGTTTCTTAAGAGGTTTGTAAAGTATTCTTATATTTTTTTGTTACAACGTTGTAAATATGTAGCCCCTAATGTTCGAGAAAAGTTGTGTCCTGTCAAATCAGCGGGTTTGCAATGCCCAGCCGAATTCTGAATTGCGACGTGCGGCAAAGATGACAAACTATGGAGTAAAAAGGGCTCTGAGCACTATGGGACTTAACACCTGAGGTCATCAGTCCCCTAGAACTTAGAACTACTTAAACCTAACTAACCTAAGGACATCACACACATCCATGCCCGAGGCAGGATTCGAACCTGCGACCGTTGCGGTCGCGCGGTTCCACTAGCCACTAGAAACTGCTGACAATTGCTAAGAAGAACCACTTATTGTTAAAGACAAAATTACCGTGAAATGTTTGTTCGCAGAGAATGGTTCTTGGCTTGTCCTTTAACAATTTCAGTTGAGTATCCGACTATTGTTCGAGTAGTGAGCCTTGAGAGAGATTATTTAAAGAGTGCTGTGAGATCGGCTCACACTTATGATATGTGAATTAGTCTGCGACGGGGATAGAACATCAGTGTATTCAGTGCAGTTCTAAGTCATTTAGAAAGATATTTTGATAAGATTATCAGCTTGTGTAGAAAGTGATTATTTCGCCGATTTTGGTAGTGTGTAGACTCGCCATATATAGGAAAAGCTCCGATTTATTGAAGTGTGAGATTAGTTTCTCCTATTTGTTATTAATGGTGCATTGTGCTGCTTAATGGCCAAGCTTTTGTTGGCAAGCAGTGTTTCGATATTTTTGGGAGATTTTCCGTTGGATGGTCTACGTGAAGAGATGAATTTACGCGAAGTCGTTGAGTTATTTTGTAGCTGAGGACTAAAGCATGCACAAAGGGATAGCAGGGTTGCAGTGCATTATTGTGATTGTATAGGTGTACACAAACAGAGTAGTAGTGGTGTAGCAATATTTGGTTAGGATTTATTGTGTGACTTTTGCGCGAGCGTCATAATATAGTAAATTCCTAAAATCTCGGGATGCAGTGAATGTCGTTTTAAGCAATACTTATTTATTGAAGAACGACAAGGAGGTTACTGAGAATATGATCGATTTTTCTCTTGTCTCTAAATGACAAATCAAGAACTATTTATTAGAGAACACGCTAATTCTCTCTAAAAGAGACAGTCAAGTGCTATGATTTGAGTTTTAAATTTTAGTCGGTCGCAGAAGTCAAATGCCTGAAGTGGTTGACATTTCCGCTTAGTGGGATTTTAAATAAAGAACCAGCACTCATGAACTAAAACACTGACTTGTACCTGTAAACGAATTAACGGCAGACAATTTAAACTGAAAAAGTCAGTATCTGACTTATCCTTTATCCCTAAACTACGAGGGCAGCTCAATAAGTAATGCAACACATTTTTTTTCTGAAACAGGGGTTGTTTTATTCAGCATTGAAATACACCAGGTTATTCCCCAATCTTTTAGCTACACAACACTATTTTCCAACGTAATCTCCATTCAATGCTACGGCCTTACGCCACCTTGAAATGAGGGCCTGTATGCCTGCACGGTACCATTCCACTGGTCGATGTCGGAGCCAACGTCGTACTGCATCAATAACTTCTTCATCATCTGCGTAGTGCCTCCCACGGATTGCGTCCTTCATTGGGCCAAACATATGGAAATCCGACGGTGCGAGATCGGGGCTGTAGGGTGCATGAGGAAGAACAGTCCACTGAAGTTTTGTGAGCTCCTCTCGGGTGCGAAGACTTGTGTGAGGTCTTGCGTTGTCATGAAGAAGGAGAAGTTCGTTCAGATTTTTGTGCCTACGAACACGCTGAAGTTGTTTCTTCAATTTCTGAAGAGTAGCACAATACACTTCAGAATTGATCGTTTGACCATGGGGAAGGACATCGAACAGAATAACCCCTTCAGCGTCCCAGAAGACTGTAACCATGACTTTACCGGCTGAGGGTATGGCTTTAAACTTTTTCTTGGTAGGGGAGTGGGTGTGGCGCCACTCCATTGATTGCCGTTTTGTTTCAGGTTCGAAGTGATGAACCCATGTTTCATCGCCTGTAACAATCTTTGACAAGAAATTGTCACCCTCAGCCACATGACGAGCAAGCAATTCCTCACAGATGGTTCTCCTTTGCTCTTTATGGTGTTCGGTTAGACAACGAGGGACCCAGCGGGAACAAAGCTTTGAATATCCCAACTGGTGAACAATTGTGACAGCACTACCAACAGAGATGTCAAGTTGAGCACTGAGTTGTTTGATGGTGATCCGTCGATCATCTCGAACGAGTGTGTTCGCACGCTCCGCCATTGCAGGAGTCACAGCTGTGCACGGCCGGCCCGCACGCGGGAGATCAAACAGTCTTGCTTGACCTTGCGGTGATGATGACACACGCTTTGCCCAACGACTCACCGTGCTTTTGTCCACTGCCAGATCACCGTAGACATTCTGCAAGCGCCTATGAATATCTGAGATGCCTTGGTTTTCCGCCAAAAGAAACTCGATCACTGCCCGTTGTTTGCAACGCACATCCGTTACAGACGCCATTTTAACAGCTCCGTACAGCGCTGCCACCAGTCGGAAGTCAATGAAACTGTACGAGACGAAGCGGGAATGTTTGAAAATATTCCACAAGAAATTTCCGGTTTTTTCAACCAAAACTGGCCGAGAAGAAAAATGTGTTGCATTACTTATTGAACTGCCCTCGTATTACAAGAAAAATATTCAAAGATTTATTTCAAAGCATACTAATATCTGGAATATATCTTTTCGTACCAAAGTAAATCCTGTTGTGGGTGAACTTAGGATATAATTTTATAGCAAGAACACAACACTTTAGGAACAGTGATCTCCTTCCTTTAATATCTAAATGATGACTCATAGCAACAACGAAAACTTCATAGAGTAAAAGCACGGAAAATAAAAGAAACTCATTGGAGCAAAGAAAATCACAACACAGAACCAAGGAGAGGAAACAGTTCTGATTTTTTACACCCCCCCCCCCCAATTCAGACTGGTGCACTGAACAACTTTTAAATAAAAAAATAATAAGTAAAAACACATTAGTTACGAATCTTATCTTGGTACAGATTGCTTTAAATTTGTTTGATTTTAAATGCTTTGTAAACATGTAACCAAGTTGATTTTCAGAACATACATATTCTAGGTTGATGTCCACGTTTTGATAGAGTTCCCACACAAAATAATACCGTACTTCGATGTGCTTAGAGCGTTTGTGGAACTGCGTCTTTCACTAATTTAATGGCACTTGCATTGTCAATTAACAATATGGGCGTGTTTCCTTTTCCACTGATCTCCAACAGCAGTCTGTTGAGCCATACTAACTCCTTGGCTCCTTCACTTGCAGCAACGAACTCCGCTTCAGTGGTGGAAAGTTCAACTGATTTCTGCAGTTGAAATGTCCACGAGACAGCTGTATCACCAATCATTGATACAAAACCATTTGTTGATCGTCTTGTTTTAGTGCTGCCAGCAAAGTCAGCATCAGCATAGGCATAAAGTTTACCGCCGGATGAAGTACAGAAGAGACCTAAGTCTGAAGTACCGCGAAATTTGAAAATACATTTTACCGTGTTCCAATTAGAAGAAGTGGGTTTAGCCATAGATCGAGCAACTTTTGAAACAGCACAAGCAAGATATGGACGAGTAGAGCATGCCACCAGATACAGTAATGATCCCACAGCCGAACAATAAGGAACGTTGTTGTCAAGAGTATTGCTATATTCACTGTCTAATTGTTCATTATCAGACAGAGTTTTCAATGGTTTTGAATCAGCCCTGTTAAAACGATGTAGAATTTTCTCTGTGTATGCAGACTGTTAAATAAAATAGACTCACGTTGCTCTATTTGCATATCTAAGAATGATTCTAAGGATCCCACTGTTATTTTGAATTCAGACTTCAACATACCTGAAAATAAATTCACTGCACTTTCAGTTGTTCCCACGATAAGTCCATCATCGACGTAAATAGGAATCAGCAATTTTTCTGTTTTGCTTTGTCGAATGTAAATGCAAGGATATGCTGTCGAACTAATAAAGCCATTTTTTGTCATGAATGAATGAAACTCATTATTCCAGCAACGAGGTGATTGCTTAAGTCCATACAATGATTTCTTGAGGCGACAAACACGACCTGACCCATCATTACGTGATCACACAAATCTGGAGACTAATAAGACTGTTCATACACACAACACAAGGAACAGAAAACAACTGCGGTGCATTCCACATAGATTGATAAGAGTTTTGAAAAAGGACCCAAATACTCTGGCATCAAGTTAATACAAGCAATGCCAAGGGAATTACAAGACCTCAAAACTGAGAAAACGTTCCCCACAACTCTAAAAAAGTTTCTGATACAACGAGAATTTTATAGTGTAGCTGACTACATTAGCAAACAATGATAAAAAGTTCATACTGAGAGTCATAAATCTCATGCACCGTAAAGAGACCTAGAAACAAAATCAGTGTTAAAGAAATTAACTATAATTAGGAACCACTGATGTATAATACAAGCTAATTATATCACAAAATTATTTTTTTTTTGTATGTATCATGTATGATAAATCATTTTGTACCATGTAATATTATGAATATACTGCATCATAAGTCATTATATATATACACTGTGAAAGCTCCTACGTATATTTGACGGGTAAGCTATTTTATATACTTTTATATTTCATATTATCTAGATTGTAAGCCTAATGACCAGTCCTATGTTACAAGTACATATCTGTACAAAAGGTAATTTACGGGAGCAATAAAAATCACAATCACAATCGAAACCTTCTGGCTGAGCCTTGTGTGTTACTGTATCCAAGTTACCACATAAAAATGCAATTTTAACGTCGAATGGACCAAGTTTCAAATTTTCTTCTGTTGCAGTCTATTACAGCACGAATAGCGTCATAACGAGCAACTGGACTGAACGTTTCATCATAATGGAATCCGGCACGTTGAAACATACCGCGGACAACCAAGCGAGCACGATATCGATCAATCGATCCTTCAGCTTTATATTTAATACGACGAACCCATCGACTATCGATAATACGTTTCCTTTTTGGCAGTTCCACCAAGTCCCAGGTATCATTTTCTTCAAATGCCTCCATTTCTTCTTTCATCGCATTAAACCTTTCATTGGAGTTACTACTTTCCACAGCTTCGTTGAAGGCCGTTGGTGCAAATTCTTCATGGATTGCTTTTGTCAGGCAATCTAGTGGAATCTAGTGAGGCTGGTATCCTAATTCGTAGTCACTAAATTTTACTGGGGGACGTATTTCACGAACTGGGCGTCGATTTGGTAACCCAATATTTGGTCACTAGATTTTATCTGACCAACAATAGATTCACTTTTCGCTCATGTTTCTTCAGGTACGAAATTAAATTCCAATTCAATAAAATTTCTAGTTGTACATAGCTTTTCTGGTTGAAAATCAACATTGCGTGAGTTCAACACACAATGTTTTGATGGAATCCACACTTTTTCACCACCTTTGTCATTCACGTAGCCAACGAAATGGCCAGGTATAGCCTTGTCATCGAACTGAGAACGAAATTTCTTTGGGAAATAAAGATAGCATTATAATCCAAAAATTCGTAGATAGCTAAAACTGTTAAAAACTTTGCCAGTCCACAATTCGAAAGGTGTTTTACCTTCAGCACTTGACTTTCCAGTACGATTGGGCAGAAAAACGGCTGTGTCACGTGCATGAGCCCAAAATGATTTAGATAACTTGCTAGACATTACACTGAACGAGCTAATTCAACTATATGTCGATTTGCTTGTTCAGCAACACCTTTTGCTCAGGAGTGTCTGGACATGTAAGACGAAACGCAACTTGTAGAACAGCAGCTACCACATTACAATTAAACTCTCCTCCACTGTCAGACCGAATTACTTTTACCTTATGACAAACAGCATCACACACCTTCAAAAATGTTTTCAAATTGTTCGCCACTTCAGTTTTATTTCGCATGAAATGCATCCGAACGAAACGAGAATAATCATCTTTGAAAATCACATAGTAACGAAAACCATTTACAGAGTCAACAGACATGGGTCCATTAACGTTTGCATTGATCAGCTCACCGACAGTTTGTGGACGATCTCTGCGATGGCTAAATGGTTTACGGTGAGATTTGCCAAGAACATATCCATCACAAAACGGTGTGGTACCAGGGCACTTAACTGATACACCGAAACGAGAGAGCACATCTCGTACAAGACGTTTATCTTGATGACCGAGTCTCTCATGCCAGCATTGTGGTTGTTCTGAAGTTGCTAAGTTAATCATTATTTGTAAATCCGGAGGACAAACTCTCATGTTCATAATGTTTACTGAACCAACTGTTGCGACTATTTCACTACCTCGCCGAATGATAACACCTTTGTTATCATAAGTCACATTATATCCACGTGTAGCTTGACGGACAGAGAAAAGTTGGTGTCTGACATCAGGTATGAATAGTGCCAGTCTCATATGCAAAAATAGGATCTTTGCCAGCTGTCTGTACACATTGCGCACTCGGAAACTTTTCAGATATAGCGAAATGCCATTCATTTGGTGAAATATGATGTGTTGTGCCAGAGTTCGAAATCCAAGAATCTGCACTATCAAAATTAACATGAGACAACAAGCTAGTGGCAAGAAATGTATTTGGTTTGTTAAACTGGAACTCGAATTATTATTGTTGTTAGCTGTCGCTTTTGCTTCTTCTGAGGCCATGCGCTTTCGGCAGTTTGCGATAATATGTCCGGCTTTCTTGCAATAAAGACGCCTACGAATTTCTTTCTTCTTTGACTTACTCCGCTCTGTTGCAAATTTCTTCTGTTTTTGGTGTTGCTCATCCGATTTTGGTTTTGTGTAGAAAGCACCAGCCGCCTGTGTAGCTAGAGAATTCTCAGTCGAACGCAAATTCTCAATAAGAAACTGTGTAGTCTGCTCAGGTTCAGGAACACGATACCAGGTAGACCTGTAAAACTGATATTGGGGTCCCAATGTTTACAAAATACGATGTTGGAGCAGCGAAAGGGGCAAAGTTGCATTTGGATTACTCTTGTTCAGTTCACTGCACAAGCAGTGACGTGTGTTTTGTCATCTTTTGACGTCTGGGTGCTAAGGTAGTCGAATATGAAAATACATGAAATGCTGAATGGCAGGCAGGAAAAGCAAAACATTTGACGGTGTTAATACTTTCCATTCTGGAGAGGAAAATGGCAGGAGGCTGTTCGGGGTGTATTAGCAAAGGGTAGTGGCATATCGTCTATTTGCCCATGAATGTAGCGTAAGGTGAGGTACATTGTACTAATAAACTGCTAATATTCGTCGTCCTGTCATGGGTCAGTAGGTGTGGGACTGTAGTATACGTTTCCAGAAAAGGTAATAGAAGAGGAATGGGAAGATTGCTGAGATCAGCTGAGCTTTCTGTGGTTGCCACCCATAACAAGTTGCAAAGTTCTGGAGGAATGTTCTGTATTTAGTGACAAAAGGGCACTGGTACTCCAGTAAGACCAACCAGAGGGGGAGGAGGTTTCAAGGTTTCATTTGATCCCTTGATCAAACGACATAGGGATGATGGGAACATGAGATAAAGGGTGTTTCAAAAACAATGACCTGATTTCAATACTCCATATTTGTTGATAAAACATACTACAAACATGGGATCAATTGAAAAATACTCGCAGAATCTTTTTTAACTATGCTATTACAAATACTCTGTGTGTCCACCAGCAGCAGCAGCATGAACGACATCTAGACGACAGCTAAATTAGTCATAAACTTTACATGACGTATCTGCTTTCACAGTAGTTATGGTGGCTGTTATTCTGTTCTTCACTTCTTTTTTCTCACGAGGTAAAGTGCAGATGAACACACGTTCCTTCTCATATCCCCACAAGAAAACGTCGTGTGGGTCGTGTATCGCGATCTCGGAGGCCAAGAACGCTGGATAGTGTCTTGGGATATGTGCATCCTATCCAGGCTTGATGCAGTGTGTCATTGAGAAATTGACGAATGTTGTGCAAGTGTGGTAGAGCTCCATCCTGTTGGATAATAAGTCATTGGTGTCCTTCAGAAGTTGAGGAAAACTCCAATTCTGCGGCATTTGAAAATCGCTTAATCCAGTCACGTGTTTTCCTCAAAACAGAAGGGTCTGTACACTTTTTCACGAAAAATAGCACAACAAAATTCACTTTTGGTGGGTCTCTTTCGTGCTCGATACTGTCATGGGGTTCTGGATTCTCCATATGCGCATGTTATGTCAATTTTCGGTACCGTTAACATGAAATGTTGCTTCAACATTGAAAATTAACCATGGTAAAAAAGTATCATCTTCCATTTTCATTTTAGTACCAAGCTGAATAACTTACACTAATTGTAATCTGTATGGTTTATAAACCAAACGACGCCTTAACACTCGCGAGACAGTGGTATGAGGGGCAGTTCTCTTGCTTGCGTGGCTGTAGACTTTCGTAGACTCCGCGCAAAGGTTTGCCGAATTCTTGCTACCATGTCATCAGAAGTGCGAGGTCGACCTGGAATCTTACCTTTGCATAAGCATCCTGTCTCTTCAAACTGGCGACACAAACGGCGAATGTCGATGAATGCACGAGGATCAATGCAAAACGCCGACGAAAAGCACGCAGGATCTAAATCACTGACTTACTCTTTGCAAACTGCAGCACAAGAAACGCCTTCTGTTGAGTGGACGCCATCTTGCTCCTCACCGACTGAAAACCGAGAACACGCATTGACTGACATCTAACGACGATTTTCTGAAACTCTAGGCCACACCTATTCAAACACGGCACATTTCCTTCCGAGGCACGTCCCACGTTTCGCAGTTATTACCGTCCAAAATCCGGCCATTCTTTATTAAACACCCTATATACCTATGAGGTACCAGGAGGAAAACACTCTTACGTGGCTTAACCACTTGCTGAATTCTTGGTCTGTCGCTTGGGGGGCTCCCTCGGAACCACACCACTCGCTCATGATAAGATTTTAACATATCAAACAGCTTTAGTACAGTGCGGTCTGCTCGTTGTCTCTCGGCAACGACAGGGGACGTTAGACGAGTAATCCGGTACGGTCCCTCATAGAGCAGACAGTATTTTTTTTGTCTTTCCCTTTTTGACTGCAGAGTTCCTTAACAAAATCCACTCACCGTGTCAGTAAGACAGTACTGCGCCTTCATGCTCTGCTTGCTTAGCCTTTGGCCTTCAAACTGCTCTGCTGTACATTTTGCTAGATCGTTTCGAGCATTTAGGCAAGTTTTTGACCCCCGTTGAATAGATACCTGGCAGCCGTTTATCTAGATCAACTCCGAATACCGTATCCAACAACTATTTCGCAGAATAGAATAAATCGAACGAGTGTTTTGTAAGTAACGTCTTTGGCGGATGAATTACATTTCCTTGGTATTCTTCGAATGAATCTCAGTCTAGCATCTCCTCTTTCTACTATATTATGTGAGTGGACCTTCGAGTTTAGGTTGCTGCACGTGGATATTTTCCTATCTTTCTTAAGATTCTTGTTGAAACCTGCATTCATTAGTGCTACTCTGGTGTGCAAAACTTAAGGACGAAAGTAACTTTCACGTGATTTCTCACTGCCAAGCAACATAACCCGATGAAATTGGACCATACAGTATAGTACAGAGGGTAACTGAAAGAAACACGCAAGGAGACGAAAAGAAATGGCACTTTTATTCAAAGACGATAATCACGCTGAAGCCGCCACAATTCATGACGATCCCCAGGACATTACAAAAGGCGGGATACGGTTCTTAATAGGGTGTGTATGAACGAATGCCGGACAATTTCGATCGCCGACATTTGCGGTCACCCCCTCCGGCAGGTAGTTTTGAGCAGCCATCTCTCAGGCGAGGAAGGCCCTTCCTCTTACTCGTTCGCTTTCAAGCCGCCGTCACCGCATCTTACCCGACACAGCCAGTACGTAAGGGGCCTCCTCCGTGACGTCTTCGCTTCTTGAAATCACGTTGCCAAATGAAAATGCTGATATAATTACTGACGGTGGCCCATTACGTAGATGTATTTTTAGATATAGTAGTTGCATCTAACACTCGGTTCAAGAATCATAAAAGAAGGTTGTATACATGGAAGAATCCTGGAGATACTAGAAGGTATCAGATAGATTATATAATGATAAGACAGAGATTTAGGAACCAGGTTTTAAATTGTAAGACATTTCCAGGGGCAGATGTGAACTCTGACCACAATCTATTATGTATCAACTGTTGATTAAAACTGAAGAAACTGCAAAAAGGTGAGAATTTAAGGATATGGGACCTGGATAAACAAACTAAACCAGAGGTTGAACAGAGTTTCAGGGAGAGCATAAGGGAACAATTGACAGGAATGGGGGAAAGAAATACAGTAGAAGAAGAATGGGTAGCTCTGAGGGATGAAGTAGTGAAGGCGGCAGAGGATCAAGTACGTAAAAAGACAAAGGCTGGTAGAAATCCTTGGGTAACAGAAGAAATATTGAATTTAATTCATGAAAGGAGAAAGTATAAAAACGCAGTAAATGAACCAGGCAAAAAGGAATACAAGAGTCTCAAAAATGAGATTGACAGGAAGTGCAAATTGGCTAAGCAGGGATGGCTAGAGGATAAATGTAAGGATGTAGAGGCTTGTCTCACTATGGATAAGATAGATACTGCCTACAGGAAAATTAAAGAGGCCTTTGGAGAAAAGAGAGCCACTTGTATGAATATCAAGAGCTCAGATGGGAACCCAGTTCTAAGCAAAGAAGTGAAAGCAGAAAGGAGGAAGGAGTATATAGAGGGTCTATACAAGGGCGATGTACTTGAGGACAATATAATGGAAATTGAAGAGGATGTAGATGAAGATGAAATGGGAGACACGATACTGCGTGAAGAGTTTGACAGAGCACTGAAAGACCTAAGTCAAAACAAGGTCCAGGGAGTAGACAAATTCCATTGGAACTACTGACAGCCTTGGGAGAGCCAGTCCTGACAAAACTCTACCATCTGGTGAGCAAGATGTATGAGACAGGTGAAATACCCAATCCCAAAGAAAGCAGGTGTTGACAGATGTGAAAATTACCGAACTATCAGTTTAATAAGTCACTGCTGCAAAACACTAACACGAATTCTCTACAGACGGATGGAAAAACTGGTAGAAGCCGACCTTGGGGAAGATGAGTTTGGATTCCGCAGAAATATTGGAACACTTGAGGCAATACTGGCCTTACGACTTATCTTAGAAGAAAGATTAAGGAAAGGCAAACCTACGTTTCTAGCATTTGTAGACTTAGAGAAAGCTTTCGACAATGTTGACTGGAATAATCTCTTTCAAATTCTAGAGATGGCAGGGGTAAAATACAGGGAGCGAAAGGCTATTTACAATTTGTACAGAAACCAGATGGCAGTTATAAGAGTAGAGGGGCATGAAAGGGAAGCAGCGGTTGGGAAGGGAGTGAGACAGGGTTGTAGCCTGTCCCCGATGTTATTCAATCTGTATATTGAGCAAGCAGTAAAGGAAAAAAAAAGAAAAATTCGGAGTAGGTATTAAAATCCATGGAGAAGAAATAAAAATGTTGAGGTTCGCCGATGACATTGTAATTCTGTCAGGGACAGCAAAGGACTTGGAAGAGCAGTTGAACGGAATGGATAGTGTCTTGAAACGAGGATATAAGATGAACATCAACAAAAGCAAAACGAGGATAATGGAATGCAGTCGAATTAAGTCGGGTGATGCTGAGGGAATTAGATTAGGAAATGAGACACTGAAAGTAGTAAAGGAGTGTTGCTATTTGGGGAGCAAAATAACTGATGATGGTCGAAGTAGAGAGCTTATAAAATTTAGACTGGCAATGGCAAGGAAAGCGTTTCTGAAGAAGAGAAATTTGTTAACATCGAGTATAGATTTATGTGTAAGGAAGTCGTTTCTGAAAGTATGTGTATGGAGTGTAGCCATGTATGGAAGTGAAACATGGACGATAAATAGTTTGGACAAGAAGAGAATAGAAGCATTCGAAATGTGGTGCTACAGAAGAATGCTGAAGATTAGATAGGTAGATCACATAACTAATGAGGAGGTATTGAATAGAATTGGGGAGAAGAGGAGTTTGTGGCACAAGTTGACAAAAAGAAGGGACCGGTTGGTAGTACATGTTCTGACGCGTCAAAGGATCACAAATATAGCGTTGGAGGGCAGCGTGGAGGGTAAAAATCGTAGAGGGAGACCAAGAGATGAATACACTAAGCAGATGCAGAAGGATGTAGGTTGCAGTAGGTACTGGGAGATGAAGAAGCTTGCACAGGATAGAGTAGCATGGAGAGCTGCATCAAACCAGTCTCAGGACTGAAGACAACAACAACAACAACAACAGTTGCATCTAATAGCAACATATTCCAAACTACCGTTCCATTGTAGCGAAATACAGAGCTTCTTTTCAATATCCGGAAATCGAAGTAATTAAACTTTTGGGAATCCAAAGCAATACCGTCGATTTTTTCAATATAAAATAAGTTCTTATAAGCATAAACATAGCCTCATCCTCCCGCCGTCTGTGCGGTTGCTTCATTCCACACGTACTGCCTGTGAAAGAAAGAACCCATTGCCACTGGAGAAACACCAAAGAAATGATGTAAAAAGAATGCGAATGTTCGCTAATCATTTTCAACGTTGCTCTTGTGGCTATTTAAAAAAACTATGACTGACAGTCCAAAAAACAATGAGGAAAGAAGAAATGAGTTCGTGAACGGTTGAAAAGAAGAACGACATACTTCATGCTAACTTACCTACTAAAATCCGTTATCCCTTGCGGCCAAAAATTCATTAGTACTGATTGTCGCGGGATAACGTTCAAAACAAAGGAGAGATGGTCATTAAATAGGAAATTACAGTTGAAAAGAATTAGATGTAACTCTTATTTCTGATGACAGGTGTGTAATTAGAGTGATGTTTAATGTTGGCTTCGTTAAATCTAATGCCCCTGCTTATGGATCAAACGCTAGTGAACTGAGCGGCGACTATCTAGTTTCATCATTAAGTTAATTAGGGATACTGTTGTGAAGCCTGAAACGGTTTTTAATTTTTACAACTAATAAAGGCTGATTCCCATTATGCTTTGGTCTGTCAAAATGACAAATAGGTTCCGTCATTTTTATGCAAGTACCACAGTACACTTTATAACTATAACTTAATATTGGCTCCTATAATGCTGCTTCAGTATACTTAATAATTTTAACTAAATAATCTTCGAGGGCTAAGTGGTCTTCGTAGCCTTTTAGTAGATTACTTTTTAACACATTTCAACCTAGTTTCTGAATATGGACAATGGCTTTCAAGCAGGACCTAATGTTGTTAGTGTCCTCATAATTTTTTAGGATTCTGCCTGTCCTGTTGTCCAGCTACAGGTATTTCTTCTTCCTCTTTTTCCCTTCAAGATTCATCTCCAACTTGACATACTTGCAGCTTATGAGCTCTCTGATCCCTTCTTCAAGCACTCCGCCAGATATGTGATTCTAGGGTGAGCGTTTCCAGTAACATTATATTTGTTTTGTTGTACCATCTTCAACAGCATCCGCCGTTCGGTGCCCTTTTCCGTAGCAATTTCACATTACTGGAGGACTATCCTCATTCAGCAGCCAGTTATCCACACAGTAGTCAAAAAACTGAGAGAGCCTTTCGTTATCAGAAGCTTGTGCATTAACTTCAACCCGTCCGTTACTTAAGTCGTCTGGTTTCGTAAATGCTGACGTCAAGTCTTGAATCTTCGTTCCGGCGGTAATCCTCAGTTAGACTGAGATCTCGAAGTCTTCTCTATGAACTCTTCTTCTTAGCGAAATAACATCCATTTATTTTACCTGAGGGGAAAACTTGACGAAGGGCCGACATCGCAGCTTACCCAAAAGCGACTTTCATCTCTCTAGGGCACCACTGAGGAACTGCTTGTTTAACCAGACAAAACAGGCGAACATATGTGTTTTTCTCCTTATTAGGGAGCTGTGAAAATACTCCCAAGTCTGTATGTATGGTACAGGTTTGCGCAAACTGCTTGCTGCGTCTTTTTGTTCCGTCCACAAAAAATGGAAAAACTTTTTAAGCTTTCATTTCCTTCGTTTCCACTGAAAATGTTTGTCCTATAATTTATAGTTTTTGAAAAGAAAACTACTGCCATCTCCCATTTTAAGAGCTCTTCATGAAGATCAGTTTCATAAGAGTGGGCTCTTGTTGGGTTCCCGTACATTATTCCGCTGACGTCGCCAGGTCCTCTTCATAGATTCTGATTTAGACATCACTGTAACAAAGTCATAACTTTTATTACGAAGATCATCTCGGATAAGTGCATAGTTTCTCCTCGAGCCTTCCTCTTCGCTCTGTCCACTTGCTTCTCCACTTCCTGAGCTGCATCACCAGGTGGTCCACAGAGGTGTTCTGTTACATTAAACACTCCCCCTTTCTTCGAATGTATCCTTCACTTGCAATGATCCGATTTTTGGCGTGAGCGTACCCACGTGACAGCACCTTCTTCAGATTCCTCCACTTTACGATATTTTACGATATGCGTAATCACTTGATCATTGTAATAAGTCCCATACTGATGGTCATACAACAAACTTGGGAAGCAAAGTGAGCATAAGGACTTGTGTTTCGACTAGCGTGGCCTTATGATTTCGGAGTAGGTAAAACTGCAAGTGTCTGGAAACCGTGCAGGGCAATGCCAGTGGTCGCATGGTGGGGGGAGGAGGAGAAGGAGGAGACAAGGTTACCAAACCCTTCGGAGCAAGTAAAACAGTAAACGTCCGAGGTCGCAAGTGTCCGCTTTCGGACGTGTCCGGACACCGTGAGAACACCACGGACGGCAATGCATGCTCTGCAATGTGCTCTTACGAGGTGCGACAATAAAGTAATGAGATGATGTGAAAAAAAAGTTTGTTTACCGTTTTAGTCAAGTATAGTGTCGTCTCCTTCAAAGTAGTTCCCTTCTGATTGCACACACTTTTTCCAGCGCTTCTGCCATTGACGGTAACATTTCTGGAACTCAACTTCTGTAATATCCTCCAAGATCCCCGTCACAGCTTTTTGGACATCTTGTGTTGTTTGAAAATGGAGTCCCTTGACCGCCTTTTTGACTCTTCGAAATAGAAAAAAGTCGCACGGAGCGATCTCTGGTGAATAAGGTGTCTGTGGTAGTACTGAAATACAGAGCAGTATGGGATGGCGCATCATTGGGATGCAGTATCCAATTATCAGCAATGTTGGCACAGACACGAGGAACTCTTTTATGAAGTCTTTCTAAAATTTCTTTGTAGTATTATTGGTTAACTGTTTGTCCAGGAGGCACCCACTCTTTATGAACAATTCCCTTGTAATCAAAGAAGCACAGAAGCATACATTTCACTTTTGACTTTGACATGCGAGCTTTTTTTGGTCTGGGTGATCCCTTTGAGCACCATTGCAAAACTTTGGTGTTTTGTCTCTGGATCGTATTAAAAAAACCAACTTTCATCACCAGTGATAACACGGCTCAACAATTCGGCATTGATTTCCGTTTGCTCTAACAGATCGGTTGCCACATTTTTCCGTGTTTATCTTTCTCATACCAAGATCTTCAGTTATTATTAGACGAACCATTTTTTGATTGATGTTCAGTTCTTCTGCAATCATTTTCATGGATAATCTTTGATCAGATCGTACGAATTCACGCACCCTGGCCAAGTTGACATCCGTCTGTGATGTTGATGGTTGTGCACTATGGTCTTCATCTTCAGCATTCGTTCTGCCTTCACTAAACATTTTATGCCAACGAAAAACTTGAGCTCTTGACATAACCTCCTCTCCAAAAGCCTTCTGAAGCTTACTGTAAGTTGTCATGGCGTTCTCACCCAATTTAACGCCAAAAGAAAAGGCATACCATTTCGCAATATTATGCGGTTCCATTTTTGTGACAGGAGACACAAACACGTGTTAACTTATTACAGCACAACTCATGACTGAGAAGTTGCTTGGACTAGAAGCAGCTTATAGACCAAGGTCAAAGATATTGCGCCTACGCAAGCCTACAGGGTTGCCACATCTTGCAAAGAAAATCAGTCTCATTACTTTATTGTCTCACCTCATATGCTGGCCACAAGATACGTGAGGAGTTCTTGTGGTAGGCCAATGAGTTAAAATTTCATAGAATGTCTGAGATACTAGTTACAGCACTCCTTGTGGCAACCAACGCTAACTCAGAAGCATGTTTTTCGTCATGAGAACATTACTAGAAGCCAATCTGCTGTCTGTTCGAAGTGGTAGCTGTTCTGATATTCGTAAAAAATGTACTGTTTCTGGAAGGTATATGCAGCAAAATATAAATTAAACAGGCGTGAAGTGTCTTCAACATTCAATTGCACAAACGGAAACCATAAAACAACACATATTTCATAATACAAGTAAGTATAGCTAAAATACGCCATCCGTTTTTAACGAATGTTAAAAAGTCAGTGACTGTGTTGCAACTGTAATCATGCTTAAGCTAAATGCATTAAACTAATTTGATTTTCAATTATTAGAAGTTTCCTTTAAAAGATATTAGTATAACTAAAATACGCCATCCATTTTTAACTATTGTTAAAAAGTCAATGGCTGTGTTGCAACTGTAATTATGCTTAAGCTAAATGTAGTAAACTAATTTGATTTTCAATAATTAAAAGTTTCCTTTAAAAGACAAGGGGCTAGCAAAAAGATGGGCTGTAAATATGAAACGGCACAACTGGTTTCCGATTAGAGTCAACTTAACTCAATTTTGAAGAGAAATTTAGGCACCAAATGACCAGAGGCGCCTTTTGTGCAAGGCAATGCCAAGTATCTTTACTTTTCCAATATATTTCAAATAAAAGATAAAATCTTACAACGACAACCCGGAAAGCGAGATTCCGACAATTTGCAATACAGTGCTACTGACGAGGCATCAGTAGCACGTAGTAAGTCTATAATTTAATTTTACTCCGTGTTCTTATGATACTGATACGGATAATTTCTATTTTTTACGCAATAAAACTATTATTCTAATCTTATGAAGGAATCTCATTCTTTCAGTGCCTAGTACATCTATTTATAGAGACCACAATTATTGTCTTCGAAATCCAAAAAAGCTGAAAACGCAATATGACGGAGTACAAGCATACAATGTGCTACTGAAGCAACATATAAAGCTACTTAGTATGCAACACAAAAGAGGAATAGTGCAGTCAAAAACTACAATTGCTCATTTGAAAAAAAAGAGTACGTAATTCAGTTTCTTATATGTTAAATAACGGAAATGTAACGGCTCTGCTGCAGGAGCTATTAGAACTTCAAGCTAGAGGTAAGGTATCACAATCCTGAGTTAATAAGGAGCATCAAAACGGATACAGGAATTAATGAACACAGGGTTGTCGTAGCGAGATTGAATATGGCAACCCCGAAGTCCTACAAAAATAAACGAAAAATATACCGATTCAAAAAGCAGATAAAAATTCATTTGACTCCTTCCTGAGAGACAATCGCCACCCCTTCCAAATCAACAATGTAAGTGTAGACCAGATGTGGCTTGAATTCAAAGAAATAGCATCGGCATCAACTGAGAGACTTACACAAAATATTGTAAGTTAACAAACGACGCAGCTGACCTTGGTACACAAAACAGGTCAGAACACTTTTGCAGAAACAATGAAAAAACATGATAAATTTAAACAGACGCAAACTCTCCGAGATTGGCGATCTTCTACATAAGCTCGAAATTTAGCGCAGACTTCAATGCGAGATCCTTTTAATAGTTCCCACAGCGAAACTCTCGTCTCGAAACCTGGCAGAAAATCCAAAGAAATTCTGGTAGTATTTGAGGTATGTTAGCGGCAAGACACAATCAATGCCTTCTCTGCGCGATAGCAATGGAGAAACTATGGGAGACAGTGCTGCCAAAGCAGACTTACTAAACACAGGCTCCCGAAATGCCTTCACAAAAACCGAGCGAGGTGGCGCAGTGGTTAGACACTGGACTCGCATTCGGGAGGACGACGGTTCAATCCCGCGTCCGTCCATCCTGATTTAGGTTTTCCGTGATTTCCCTAAATCGCTCCAGGCAAATGCCGGGATGGTTCCTTTGAAAGGGCACGGCCGACTTTCTTCCCCATCCTTCCCTAATCCGATGAGACCGATGACCTCGCTGTCTGGTCTCCTTCCCCAAACAACCCCCCCCCCCCCCCCCCCTTCACAAAACAAGACGAAGTGTATACTCCAGAATTCGAATCAAGAACAGCTGCCAACACGAGTAACGTAGAAGTAGATATCCTCGGAGTAGTGAAACACCTTAAATCATTTAATAAAAGCAAGTGTTCTGGTACAGAATGTATACCAATCAGTTTCCTTTTAGAGTATGCTGATGTCCGCCGCTCGTGGTCTCGCGGTAGCGTTCTCGCTTCCCGAGCACGGGGTCCCGGGTTCGATTCCCGGCGGGGTCAGGGATTTTCACCTGCCTCGAGATGACTGGGTGTTTGTGTTGTCCTCCTCATTTCATCATCATCCAGGAAAGTGGCGAAATTGGACTGAGCAAAGATTGGGTAATTGTACGGGCGCTGATAACCACGCAGTTGAGCGCCCCACAAACCAAACATCATCATCATCATCAGTATGCTGATGCAGTAGCTCCATACTTATCAATTATAAACAACCGTTCGCTCGACGAAAGTTCCGTACCCAAAGACTGGAATGTTGCACGGGTCACACCAATATTCGAGAAAGGTAGTAGGAATAATCCACTAAAATACAGGCCCATGTCATTAACGTCGATATGCAGCAGGATTTTGGAACATATATTATGTTCTGGAAGAAAACGGTCTACTGACACACAGTCAACACGGATTTAGAAAAATTCGTTCCTGTGAAACCCAACTAGCTCTTTACTCACGCGATGTGTTGAGAGCGACTGACAAGGGATTTAAAATTGATTCTGTATTTCTGGAAGGCTTTTGACACTGTAGCACACAAGCGGCTCGTAGTGAAATTGCGTGCTTATTGGATATCGTCTCAGTTATGTGACTGGATTCGTGATATCCTGTCAGAGAGGTCACAGTTCGTAGTAAATGACGGAAAGTCATCGAGTAAAACGGAAGTGATTTCTGCTGTTCCCCAAGGTAGTATATAGACTCTTTGCTGGTCTTTACCTATGCAAACGATTTGGGAGACAATCTGAGCAGCCGTTTAGGTTGTTTGCAGATGACGCTGTCGTTTATCGACTAGTAAATTCATCAGAAGATCAAAACAAATTGCAAAACTATTTAGAAGAGATATCTGTATGGTGCGAAAATTGGCAGTTGACCCTAAATAACGAAAAGTGTGAAATCATTCGCATGATTACTAAAAGGAATTGGTTAATCTTCGGTTACACGATAAATCAGTCAAATATAAAGGCCGCAAATTCAACTAAATACCTAGGAATTACAATTACGAACAACTTATATTGGAAGGAAAACGTAGAAAATGTTGTCGGGA
This sequence comes from Schistocerca americana, assembly GCF_021461395.2. Lineage (NCBI taxonomy): Eukaryota > Metazoa > Arthropoda > Insecta > Orthoptera > Acrididae > Schistocerca > Schistocerca americana. The sequence goes on along the minus strand of NC_060126.1, from coordinate 486,191,696 downwards.
AGGCTAACCGAAGACTGCGTTTTATTGGCAGCACACTCAAGAAAACGTAACAGATCTACTAAGGAGCCTGCCTACACTACGTTTGTCCGTCCTCTTTTAGAATACTACGGTGCGGTGTCGGATCCTTGCCAGCTAGGATTCACGTAGTAAATCGAAAAAGTTCAAAGAAGGGCAGCACGTTTTGTATTATCGCGAAATAGGGGAGAGAGTGTCACCGAATCGATACAGGATTTGGTATGGGCATCATTAAACAAAGACATTTTTCGTTGCGGAGGAATCTCACGAAACTCCAATCACCAACTTTCCCCTCCGATTGCGAAAATATTTTGTTGACACCGACCTACATAGGCAGAAACGATCACCATGATAAAATAAGGGAAATCAGAGCTCGTACGGAAAGATATAGGTGTTGGTTCTTTCCGCACGTTATACGAGATTGGAATAGTAGAGAATTGTGAAGGTGGTTCGATGAACCCTCTGCCAGGCTCTTAGATGTGATTTGCGGATTATCTATGTAGATATAGATCTAGATTCTCATTAAATAAGGAAATTTGCTCTGACCGTACACAATTGTTATACTAACGCATGTAGCCACTTAAAAAAGTTTGTGAAATTACCTCATACAAGAGCACTTCACTGAAATTGTTGAGAAGTTCCATTTTTTATAAACAATGACCCTTTTTTACGGCAACTGAATTTGGGGAAGAAACATATTATATGAAATTTATAAAAGTGTTCGTCAAGTATTATTTATGTAAAGCATAAACTTTTGACGAGAGAGGTGAAGTTGTAAGACAACTATGTACCAAGTTTATTTTATTTAAAGGATAGTGAAAACATTAAAAAACTGGGAAGTCAACGAAAAATTGTAAAAATAAAAACACTGAAAAAAATGAAAGGTCAGTAAATTAATTTGCTATTTTGTAATTTATTATTATTATTATTATTACGACTGCTACTACTACTAACGATTTACTTGCATGAACTACTTGTGACACATGATTTTCGAAAATATATTCGTCCATCGTGGACTGGTTCTTGAGGCCGCGACTGTATGCTTAAAATACAAAGATACAGAAGTTCTGCACCAGTCTCCGTTTATATTAGCTAATCACAACAAGTTTCGGAGTTAATTCGAAAATCTTCGGGTGGTACCTGCTAAAACTGCATTGATTTACGTTCGCTTTACGAGCAACAATAAGTTACTGTGGGTGGATGCACATGTTTTGAGTTGGAAAGTTTATTCATATTTCGATTAAAGAATTTCCTTGTTGCTGCCAGTGTACATAGAAATCATCGTTGTTACTGCTTTTTTTTAGAACTACTAAAGAACTATTTGAAGTCAATTACAGGCAATTTGAAGGGGCGTGACGAAGCAGACGATGCCCTTAACTATTGAAAAAAATTGCGAACACAAATTTACTTTGTTTCAAATATGAACGACTTACAGCCACTCTATGAAATTTTAACTGTTGTGGTAGGGCGTTCAATTCCTTCACCAGCGCGGTTGCATATGGACGTGCCACAGTGCATCTCCCCATGGTAACACACAAGGGCTCGATTGGATTTCAGCCGGTGGGACGAGCAAGCAAATCTATTCGCCAAATATCCTCTCGTTCCAAAACCTCTTCCACTCGTGCTGTTCGATGTGATAGCGTTCTCATCCATAAAAATGAAGTCAGGACCGAATGGACCCCAGAGAAGGCGCTCGTGGGGTAGGAATGCAGTGTCACAATAATGCTGAGTGGTGACAATACCGTGTTCAAAGAACGAAAGTCAACTTTATGCCTCCACACACCATACCACCTGGACCACCAAAGCGGTCATGTTCCACATGTTTCTGGGTGTGTTACATGTTTCCAGCTCTCTCTCCATATGTGGGCACAGCTAGCTCTGTCGAACATGATCGTTACGGTGGTCCGTGCGTTATGGTGTTGGGAGGCATAATGTTGCACTGGCGTGCTGACCTCCAGATCCTGGAGCATGGCACATTTCGTCAATGTTGTGACACTCTACTCCTTCCCCATGTACATCTTTTCAGGGGTGTGTTAGGGCATAACTTCATTTTTATGTTTGACGATGCGTGATACATCGAACAGCGCAGGTGGATGAACTCTTGGAACGAGAGGACATTCAACGAAGGGGCTGACCGTCCCTTTCACCTCGACATAATCCCACCGGGCACGTGCGGGATGCGTTGTGTAGACATATCACACGTTATCACACGTTTTCACGCACCAAAGACCATCCAGCAACTGTCAATTCCGCTCATGGAGGAATGGAAAGCTCTGCCAAAAGAATTTCATGTCAGCCTTGTGGCCAGCAGGGGACCAGGTTGCACGACATGCATTGCCCGTCCGTGCTGATCACACATTCTATAAAAAACCACGTCTCACCTTTCGTAATGTCCAGGGGAAACATTATGAATCGTGGTGACTTCAGTGAAATTATAGTCTTTGAATAAAAGTGTCTTCTTTGCTCGTCTCGTTGCGTATTTCTTTCAGTTTTCTTCTAAACTGTACTATACTGTACTTTAATAGTTCTTGTCACGTATGGTCTGAGTTTCACCGAGCTATGTTACTTGGCAGTGATACATCACACGACAGTGTACAACGGCCGTGAAGTTTCTCTTTCCATTAACCGGCTCATAAAGTTTGGGTCTGTTAGGTATCAGATGATGTAAGATGTTGCCCTAGCAAATTATGTTGTCTAACTGCTTGAAGCACGATCAGGAAATTTACTAGAAATTTCGAATTTTTCTCTGTAGTGCTGAAGCGTTCTGTGGCAAGAGTTCCTGAGCCAGGTGGTCTACAAAATCGTCGGAATAACATGTTTGATCCAAATTCTTTGCCTATCTGTACCCAGATTATTTCACATTTGGAGTCTACGATATTGTTGAGTGGTACTTAAGTAAATAAATTAGTGAAATCAATGTGAAGTAGAAATTAGAATATAAATGAAAAACTTGGTTTAGTTTAGAGAGTTACATACTGGCAAACAGCGGGCAGAACAGCAGAGCAGAAGAGACAATGACCGTGAAGTCAGCAAGTTCCACATAAGCGGGCGCTGTCGATTCAGCCGTCACGGCATCGCCCGATCGGCTCACGTGTTTCTCAGTTGTCACATGTGAGCAAAGGCCCTCGCCTACATTCCAAGAGCCAATGACCGACGTTAAGAAGATTCTTCGAGAAGCTTTTCAACGTGACAGAAGAGGCAATGACCGGCTCACGTGTTTCTCAGTCGTCACATGTGATCAAAGGCCCTCGCCTACATTCCAAGAGCCAATGACCGACGTTAAGAAGATTCTTCGAGAAGCTTTTCAACGTGACAGAAGAGGCAATGACCGTGAAGTCGTTCACCTCCAGTAAACTGAAGTGAATAAATACGCGAGACGCAGTGAGCCTGACAGACGAAGGAAAAGAGAAGAGTAGCAGTAGCTTTCAGTCAGTTTTGGTGCTGAAGACCGTCATGCAAGAAGAGACTACATCATGCACAGACGCACCAAGTCCGCCGCTGTAATGGAATAGCAAGCAGCAGCCTCGCCGCCAGAAGACAGAAGTTAAAAGGTATTTGAAGTCTGATTTTTTACGTACCCGGGTGACTCGTGAGGACGGGAAGGAGACGGCCTCACGTCAGCAGTCACCTGTGAGCTGGGATGAAGATCTGACAGCCGAAGACTGGCAAGCGGGAGTCCGTTGTTCGAGTCCGGGACACTGGCTTTCCCCCGCCGCGCCGCTCCGCTGGCCGACGCACAACACACGCGGCCGCTTAGAGAAGAGAAACACTGGGACGCCACATCCAAGGTATCACCATCCGATGCACGACTTCGCTCGCAATAATTAAACGGGCCACCTCGCGCTGCGCGTCTCCAGTCAGCTGGGCGAGACGGCGACACGAGATACACACTGCCACGCGTAATCAGACGCCGCCGCTGCCGCAGCAGAAGGCTACGCAAACGACACAGCTGCCGTTCTCCGAACCAGAACAGCCAGTAAGATACAGTTGTACGAAACTTTCAATAAAAGTTATCTTATGTAAAAATGCTGTTTCATTCTACCTCATACCCTAGCCAAGAAAGAACCCACCCTGCCCACATGTTGTTAAGAGAGAAAAATTAATTTATTTAGTATTTTCACCCTGACATAATGCTTTAGAATCAGATGCCCTTTTCAGTAATGCTCATCCTGACAATTGACTAGCATCAAAAGAGAAAACCCAGTTACATTTAGTGTCAGAACTGTTACAATATCATCACGAGATGTAACGAGTTTTCCTCCACAGCAACGTATGCTGCTCTCTTCGTCTTGTGAGGTGATAGGCGAGTCGTGGCTGGTCCAGCCGCGTGGCTGGGAATTCCATGGTGACGCTGTCTTGATGAAGGAGACACGCCGGCAATGCCAAAGGTGGCGGACTTTGTGGAAACTTAATGGCAGACATTTCACAGTTCGTATAGAAATTAATAGTAACCAGATGAATCATGATACCTCAAAAAGAAACATGTACATTACCATTATTTGCACGACGATTCTTATGGTGTAATCAGATTTTTAATATCTTTATTAGTTTAAAGTTTAGTATAAATTATACGAGTAACACACAGCAAAGAATTTCCAAAATCTAAACCCTTCATCCCATTTCGTCGATCGACATGTCTTTAGAAAGCTATTAGTGTAAACCTAAATTGGTATAAATTACATGCATGTATCTTGAATAGTAAACGAGTTATTGGAGGTCAGAGTGGCCAATTACTATCGATCGTGTCAGGCCATAAGTACTCCACAGTGACACCAAAAAACGGTAGCAGCATGCTTATAAATATATTTATTCGACTATGTCTTTGTTTATATACGATATACAGAGTGAGTCACCTAACGTTACCGCTGGATATATTTCCTAAACCACATCAAATACTAACGAACCGATTCCACAGACCGAACGTGAGGAGAGGGGCTAGTGTAATTGTTTAATACAGACCATAAAAAAATGCACGGAAGTATGTTTTTTAACACAAACCTATAGTTTTTTTTAAAATGGAACCACGTTGGTTTTGTTAGCACATCTGAACATATAAACAAATACGTAATCAGTGCCGTTTGTTGCATTGTAAAATGTTAATTACATCCGGAGATATTGTAACCTAATGTTGACGCTTGAAACATTGTCCTCACTTCATTGCAGGGGCCCAAACAGCTGCAACATACATCGCGCTTCTACAGAATGATCTGCCAACGTTGCTCGAAAATGTCCCGCTGGAAACGCGTCGACGTATGTGGTATCAGCATGATGGTGCACCTGCACATTCCGCAATTAACACTAGGCTGACCCTTGACAGAATGTTCGACGGGCGTTCCATAGGACGTGGAGGACGCATAAATTGGCCAGCCCGTTCTCCTGATCTTACACCTCTGGACTTCTTTCTGTGGGGTACGTTAAAGGAGAATGTGTACCGTGATGTGCCTACAACCCCAGAGGATATGAAACAACATATTGTGGCAGCCTGCGGCGACATTACACCTGATGTACTGCGGCGTGTGCGACATTCATTACGCCAGTGATTGCAATTGTGTGCAACAAATGATGGCCACCACATTGAACATCTATTGGCCTGACATGTCGGGACACACTCTATTCCACTCCGTAATTGAAAACGGTAACCACGCGTGTACGTGTACCTCACCCCTCATGGTAATGTACATGTGCGTCAGTGAAAAAGACCAATAAAAAGGTGTTAGCAAGTGGACGTAATGTGCTGTTCCAGTCTCTTCTGTACCTAAGGTCCATCACCGTTCCCTTCGGATCCCTACGTAATTCGATGCTCTCCGATAGACACGATCGAACAGCGGAGGAGTGGTACTCAAGCGTCAACTTTAGGTTACAATATCTCCGGATGTAATTAACATTTTGCAATGCAACAAACGGCACTGATTACGTATTTGTTTATATGTTCAGATGTGCTAACAAAACTAACGGGGTTCCATTTAAAAAAAACGTAGGTTTGTGTTAAAAAACATTCTTTCGTGCATTTTTTCATGGTTTGTAGTAACCAATTACACTAGCCCCTCTCCTCACGTTCGGTCTGTGGAATCGATTCGACAGTATTTGATGTGGTTTACGAAATATATCCAGCGGTGATGTTAGGTGACTCACCCTGTATACTGTTCATGAAGGCATTTGTTAAATATTTACTGTGCTTTAGAAAGCTCAGAGACATCAGGCTACTGGCCTACCTTTAGTTGCTATTCCTTTGATATACGTTTACGTAATTTGTTTATGTATTCAATAATGTGTGTTAGAGCTTGTTTATGGTCCAGCCATAGGTATATTTATTTAATTTCAAGTTATTTAAATGTAAATCCAGTATTTCATATGTGTTTCAATATGTTTGTGAATGTGTGTTGGCTTGGAGACATGGAGGGAGCACTCTAGCCAATCACAGTGCTCGTTACTAAGAGAGACATATGGAGGTTTGGGAGGGGCATCGTTTCCAGAGAGGATATGAGGGAGTTGTGGGCAGTGCAGCACAGAACATGGGAAGTGCTGGACGCGACGGCGCGAGGGACCCACAGTCGCGAGATGGACTTGGAGAGTGTGGAGCAGTTTGCACGTGATCGCGAGAGGTAGAAACATTTCGTAGTGCCGACTTGTGTACTTGTGAGATTTCCGTTGCTTCTGCAGTTAAGACGTAGTACGCGTTTGTAAGTGATTATCTCGCGAGCTACGTTGTTGTTCATAACTAATTACGTGAAGTAGGAATGTATTGTTTCCCTGTTATTCAACTTATATTTTATTTAATTGCTGGACCATCGACACAAATAACTGTTTTGCAGAAATATACCACATGCTCCAAAGTACTTCTGCTATCATACTCATCATTTAAGTCGTTAAGATAGTACTGGTAGCTTTTATTTAATTGCAATATTTCATTTATAAATTTCTACGTTACATTCGCAATTGCCGAGTGATAGGAACCTTCGACGATTCGATCCATGTGTATATTACTATAATATACTGTAGACGTAGCAGTTGGTTGGTTGTGGTCTTCAGTCCTGAGACTGGTTTGATGCAGCTCTCCATGCTACTCTATCCTGCGCAAGCTTCTTCATCTCCCAGTACCTACTGCAGCCTACATCCTTCTGAATTTGCTTAGTGTATTCATCTCTTGGTCTCCCTCTACGATTTGTACCCTTCACGCTGCTCTCCAAAACTAAATTGGTGATCCCTCGATGTCTTACATGTTCTACCAACCGATCCCTTCTTCTAGTCTAGTTGTGCCACAACCTCCTCTTCTCCCCAATTCTATTCAATACCTCCTCATTAGGTATGTGATCTACCCATCTAATCTTCACCATTCTTCTGTAGTAGCACATTTCGAAAGCTTCTATTCTCTTCTTGTCTTCCATACATGGCTACACTCCATACAAATACTTTCAGAAACGACTTCCTGACATTTAAATCTATACTCGATGTTCACAAATTTCTCTTCTTCAGAAACGCTTTCCTTGCCATTGTCACTCTACATTTTATATCTTCTCTACTTCGGCCATCATCAGTTATTTTTCTCCCCAAATAGCAACACTCCTTTACTACTTTCAGTGTCCCATTTCCTAATCTAATTCCCTCAGCATCATCCGACTTAATTCGACTACATTCCATTATCCTCGTTTTCCTTTTGTTGATGTTCATCTTATACCCTCCTTTCAAGACACTAACCATTCCGTTCAGCTGCTCTTCCAAGTCCTTTGCTGTCTGTGACAGGATTACAATGTCATCGGCGAACCTCGAAGTTTTTATTTCCTCTCCATGGATTTTAATTTCTACTCCGAATTTTTCTTTTGTTTCCTTCACTGCTTGCTCAATATATACATTGAATAACATCGGGGATAGGCTACAACCCTGTCTCACTCCCTTCCCAACCACTACTTCCGTTTCATACCCCTCGACTCTTATAACTGCCATCTGGTTTCTGTACAAATTGTAAATAGGCTTTCGCTCCCTGTATTTTACCCCTGGCACCTTCAGAATTTGAAAGAGAGTATTCCAATCAACATTGTCGAAAGCTTTCTCTAAGTCTACAAATGCTAGAAACGTAGGTTTGCCTTTCCTTAATCTTTCTTCTAAGATAAGTCGTAGGGTCAGTATTGACTCACGTGTTCCAACATTTCTACGGAATCCAAACTGATCTTCCCCGAGGTCGGCTTCTATCAGTTTTTCCATTCGTCTGTAAAGAATTCGCGTTAGTATTTTGCAGCTGCGACTTAATAAACTGATAGTTCGGTAATTTTCACATCTGTCAACACCTGCTTTCTTTGGAATTGGAATTATTACATTCTTCTTGAAGTCTGAGGGTATTTCATCTGTCTCATACATCTTGCTCTCCAGATGGTAGAGTTTTGTCAGGACTGGCTCTCCCAAGGCTGTCAGTAGTTCTAATGGAATGTTGTCTACTCCCGGGGCCTTGTTTCGACTCAGGTCTTTCAGTGCTCTGTCAAACTCTTCACGCAATATCATATCTCCCATTTCATCTTCATCTACATCCTGTTCCATTTCCATAATATTGTCCTCAAGTACATCGCCCTTGTATAGACCCTCTATATACTCCTTCCACCTTTCTGCTTTCCCTTCTTTGCTGAGAACTGGGTTTCCATCAAAGCTCTTGGTATTCATGCAAGTGGTTCTCCTTTCTCGATAGGTCTCTTTAATTTTCCTGTAGGCAGTATCTATCTTACCCCTAGTGAGATAAGCCTCTACATCCTTACATTTGTCCTCTAGCCATCCGTGCTTAGCCATTTTGCACTTCCTGTCGATCTCATTTTTGAGACGTTTGTATTTCAGGCTTAGCAGTATATGGCTTATAATGAGGCAACTACGTATCCCAGCTCCTAGACAACGAACCCAGCCAAAACTTTTAATATTTCAACACTTGAGTCGGACAGTATGTAGTTGAGGGCCACATCACCACACCAATTAATTATATTATTTGAAATCCCGCAGTCTTACTACCATTCATGAGCGACATTTTGTGGCACAAATTATTACTGACCTGCATACGTCCCGTTATTTGATTTTGTTATAAGATAAACGTAAATGAGTTTGAAAGTGGAGGAAAGTAGCTAGAAATCGAGGAAGAAGGGACGACTGTTCATCAGACGACGCTATTTTTCGTACAATTGACAAGATTAGGCGTCGAGCTGGAATGACGTTGGGTAGCGTTCCGAATTTTCGTGTAAGCAAACCCAGTGCCAAATATGCGATAAATTTACATCCCACAGGGGATCAGAGCTGTCTCGTAGTTATAAGCGGCCGTTTATAAATTTAAATCTGCATGTCAAACTGTCCATGCGACCAGATATCGGTACGCATGCGTTTCAAAACGCCGCGCGTAAAACTGGATTCTTCCCCTGCTCATACCTCGGGTTATATTTGTGATGGAGAGGTTGGATCAAGTGTCTTGGATAGCCCTTAGGCTAGAGACCATTAGCATAACCAATAGAAGGATCGTCTTACTGTAACAGGGTCAAAGATCGAATATTACTCACTTCCACCAGCTTAGGCAAACAGAGCGAATAGACAGGCTCGTTTTACATTAGATGTGTTCTACAGTGCGCCTTAGGGGGCGTGTGGAGACACCATTTAGTTCGTGAAAGCACCCGAAAAAAGGGTTTTTACACAATTTTTTGTCTTCTGAAGCGTATATCTAAGTAAGGAACCGCAGGAAAGTGCTCATATTTTAACGGTGTATTCTCTAGGTATTTATCTAGACGTGCCATCTTCCTGTTTTCAGAAATCCTTACCCGTCATCGAGAAACACCGTAAAAACAGGGGTTTTGGGTACCAAAACCGAGCAGCGGATTCAAAGACGGCTATGCAACGCAGATGGCTGTAGCATTTCCAATATATTCCTAAGATCCCAATCTCGAAAACCTTGAAAATGTTCTTCATATCTTTATCCTTTTCCGAGATACAGAGGTCCGAAGTTACCGACCTGTACATGTAAAATATGCGCGTAGTTTATAAAGTGACAACGGCCTTGCCGCAAAGGTAACACCGGTTCCCGTCAGATCACCGAAATTAAGCGCTGTCGGGCTGGGCTAGCACTTGAATGGGTGACCATCCGGTCTGCCGAGCGCTGTCGGCAAGTGGGGTGCATTCAGCCCTTCTGAGGTAAACTGAGGAGCTACTTGATTGAGATGTAGCGGCTCCGGTCTCGTAAACTGACATACGGTCGGGAGAGCGGTGTGCTGATGACATGCCCCTCCATATCCGCATCCAGTCACGGCTGTGGACTGAGGATGACACGGCGGCCGGTCGGTACCGTTGGGCCTTCCGAGGCCTGTTCGGATGGAGTTTAGTTTAGTTTAGCTCGGAGCAATATGCTGTAAAGTGTCTCCGATATCATCTGAAGGGTGCCCGGAATCCCGCACTGAAGCACACGCAATATTTTTGTGCACGTAAAAGTGGTCTTAGGTGTCAAATTAGTTTTGCGTTATCTCAGTTTCACATGGAGTACCAGGTGCCTCACTCTACTGTTCTGAACACCTTTTAAAATCATCCCAAAAATGTATACGAACATATTTGCGCTTTTTTATGCTGAGAGAGAAGGAGACATTGGCAGTAGGGAAGAGACGGAGCCGTGCGGGGTAGTCGCGCCGTCAGGGGCGCCTTGTCACCATCCTTGCGAACCCCCCCCCCCCCCCCCCCCCCCCGTCGGAGGTTCGAGTCCTCCCTCGGGCACGGGTGTGTGTGTGTGTGTGTGTGTGTGTGTGTGTGTTGTCCATAGCGTAAGTTAGTTTAAGTTCGATTAAGTAGTGTAAGCCTAGAGACCGATGACCTCAGCAGTTTGGTCTCATGACACTTTACCACAAAAAAATAAAAAAAAGAGACGGATAAGTTATAAATACTGGAAGATAGTAGAAGGTGGTTGCGGTATGGAAAGAGTAAAGGAGACTCTGGTAATGTGAGAGAAAGATAGGGACACAGTGGCAGTGAAACACAGCTGACAGTAAAAGAACTGTGCTAGGAAAAAAGCGAAGAAGACAGTGCCAGGGGGTTGGAGAAGAACAAAGATAAAGTGGAAGTGGGTGAGAGCCAGTGATAATGAGAGACGAAGTCTATGACAGTGACAACGAGAAAGAGGGAGAGAGAGAGAGTGACAGTGGGAAGATACAGTAGCAGTGGGATGGAATGGACGAGATAGTAGCAGTAAGAGGGAGCAAGAGAGAAGACAAGGGTAGAAGGGCAGAACGAAGGAGACCGCGGCTGTGAGACAGGAAATAATGACAGTTAGAGAGATGCAAAGAGATGATGGCAATGAGCTGTGCTGATTTATTTCGGCAGTTGGGACTGGATGGGTACGAGCGACTTACAGCGATAGACTGGTGGGTGTGAGTGAGTAATACTTAGGGGAGGTTCTGGGAGTGGGAGGTGAGTTGCATGTTAAAAACAGCGCCAATACCTTTGCGTCCCTACATTTATGGGAAAAATTTTAAAGATGCTGAGGAAGGTAGAATGAGGTAACTGGTACCCGACTTTTAATCGAGAGTCTTTTAAACAGGTGTATAATCGCTTTTTTATGCTCCCATAGGCACAAATAATGTACCGAGCGAGGTGGCGCAGTGGTTAGCACACTGGACTCGCATTCGGGAGGACGACGGTTCAATCCCGTCTCCGGCCATCCTGATTTAGGTTTTCCGTGATTTCACTAAATCGTTTCAGGCAAATGCCGGGATGGTTCCTTTGAAAGGGCACGGCCGATTTCCTTCCCAATCCTTCCCTAACCCGAGCTTGCGCTCCGTCTCTAATGACCTCGTTGTCGACGGGACGTTAAACACTAACCACCACCACAAATAATGTTTGTTATGTGGCAACACCGCGCTTTCTACACGCTTGTAGTACAAAATTTGGTATATTTCTTGTATTTAGCTGACATGAGTCTTAGTGAACATTTGTATACACTTTTATCTTGTAAATAGCAATCATGAATACATGTCATTTCCATTATGGTCGGGCTGCACTGTGAGAATAGATGTGTTGCGTAGATTCAGAGGAAACGGAGTAATAAACAAAGAGTTAAGAGAAAGGAGAAAGTTTGCTGTTGAATGTACTTAGAAAGACCTTTTGAATTTTGACCATAATCAAGCAGAAATTATTTTAAATTGAGGAAAATTTAACGTTCAAAGTGGTTCAAATGGCTCTGAGCACTATGGGACTTAACTTCTGAGGTCATCAGTCCCCTAGAACTTAGAACTGCTTAAACCTAACTAACCTAAGGACATCACACACATCCATGCCCGAGGCAGGATTCGAACCTGCGACCGTAGCGGTCGCGCAAAATTCAACGGAAAAAATATTTGTCTGTTTCTGCAAAAAGATCGTTGCGTTAAGTTCTCAGATTTTCTGATATATAATAGACTCAATCACACAAATATAATAACAAAATATGCAACTTTTAATAATTTAGAGAAATAATAGCATAAAACAGTAACAATTTTAACGTTTCCGTTCAAATTTGGTATATGCAGTCTTGATTTGTAGATCTATTTTAGGAAAAACACATAGGATGAACAGTTATTAATTTTTTTTGCTGCATACGTCAGCTTCATTAGTTTTTCAGATATTATTTTAAAGTACAAAATCCAAGATCTTACATTAGTCACTTTATAGACCAAAGTCATGAGCATTGATGGTTAACCTTTCCATTATTTTCATCCATCATACTCAAATCATTGAACTTCATGAAACATTGAGAGTATTAGATACTACAAAATAAAACATGCTTCCTTTCCTTTTCTATTCTGTGGTCCCAAAAGTATTACAGCACAGACATGTGGTTGCAGTGCACACATGGACTGTGCGGCTGGTCCCGGCGGAGGTTCGAGTCCTCCCTCGGGCATGGGTGTGTGTGTTTGTGCTTAGGAGAATTTAGGTTAAGTAGTGTGTAAGCTTAGGGACTGATGACCGTAGCAGTTAAGTCCCATAAGATTTCACACACATTTGAACATTTTTGCAGTACACAGAGAATCGGAGCTTGTGTTTTTCATGACTGTCACCCCTTCGGAACTTCACCCGTTACCATGAACCCTGCCATTTTTGAAATGTACAAGACGTATTAATCCACTGTTAATTTATAGGAATTCTTGTTTCACTTATCGGCTACGAACGAACAAAAATCATCGGAAACAGATTCTGACATAACTATCATTTCTATCTATTTTTTAGGTAATCTGCCATTTTAATAACTTGTTTACTTACAAGCCTGAGCGTAATGTTTTTGAATATCAGACTGAACATTCATACCGTGGGTCAAGTTACGAAATATCTCTGTAACGTCTGCCGGAATAAGACGTCGAACTGGCGGGGAATGATCTGTGGGATTTGGAAGTTCGTGTTATCTCTCCTGGATGCTTTTCGAGACGAGTACATCCAGCAAATACTTGATTTACTCTGAGATGAAAAGGTTGCCATAGGCGAGGAATCCGTGGCGGGAGCCATCAAATCAATCAGAAGAAAAAAAAAGAAAAAAAAACACTTGAATTTCATTTCGTTTTCTCGTCCCCTTTCGGGTGTTTCAAACTTTTTTTGTCACGCAGTGTAAAATGGTGCAAAATATCACCTTAAAAACAAATGAATTCTCAATAAGTAATTACTATTCTCTACAGTAGCAGGTAGCTAGCACTCTTTGCATTAGGCTGTCTTGGTAATTCGTTGGGTACGGCGACAACAGACAATTCGCGCCAGTAGTAGTACTTGCGCCCACGAGCGCTGATATAAATCGTACCTTTATTTCGTGTGGGGTAGTGCAGCCCTCGGTTGGGATTGTGCGGGGACCAGCCGCTGGAAGGGAGAGGCACTCTCCGTGCCAGAGCTAAGCTGGAGCGACGAGCCGGCAGCCCTTGTTATTGCGCCCGTGTCGCCGCCTAACTCCCGGGAGAGCGCTGCTGCTATACTGTACAGTGGCCGGCTAGCTCCTGTTACGGCCGCTTGCAATTCCCGCACATTTTCAGCAGTTCGCTCTCCACCGATGGCCAAGTGCATTCCGCGAAAAATACGCGACCCACACGCGAATATACAGGATGGTCCATTGATCGTGACCGGGCCAAATATATCACGAAACAATCGTCAAACGAAAAAACTACAAAGAACGAAACTTGTCTAGCTTGAAGGGGGAAACCAGATGGCGCTATGGTTGGCCCGCTAGATGGGGCTGCCATACGTCAAACGGATATGAACTACGTTTTTTTAAGTAGGAACCCCCATTTTTATTACATGTTCGTGTAGTACGTAAAGAAATATGAATGTTTTAGTTGGACCACTCTTTTCGCTTTGTGATAGATGGCGCTGTAATAGTCACAAACATATGGCTCACAATTTTAGACGAACAGTTGGTAACAAGTAGGTTTTTTAAAATTAAAGTACAGAACGTAGGTACTTTTGAACATTTTATTTCGGTTGTTCCAATGTGATACATGTACCTTTGTGAACTTATCATTTCTGAGAACGCATGCTGTTACAGTGTGATTACCTGTAAATACCTCATTAATGCAATAAATGCTCAGAATGATGTCCGTCAACCTCAGTGCATTTGGCAATACGTGTAACGACATTCCTCTCAACAGCGAGTAGTTCGCCTTACGTAATGTTCGCACATGCATTGACAATGCGCTGACGCATGTTGTCAGGCGTTGTCGGTGGATCACGATAGCAAATATCCTTCAACTTTCCCCACAGAAAGAAATCCGGGGACGTCAGATCCGGTGAACGTGCGGGCCATGGTATGGTGCTTCGACGACCAATCCACCTGTCATGAAATATGCTATTCAATACCGCTTCAACCGCACGCGAGCTATGTGCTGGACATCCATCATGTTGGAAGTACATCGCCATTCTGCCATGCAGTGAAACTTCTTGTAGTAACATCGGTAGAATATTACGTAGGAAATCAGCATACATTGCACCATGTAGATTAGCATCGATAAAATGGGGGCCAATTATCCTTCCTCCCATAATGCCGCACCATACATTAACCCGCCAAGGTCGCTGATGTTCCACTTGTCGCAGGCATCGTGCATTTTCCGTTGCCCAATAGTGCATATTACGCCGGTTTACGTTACCGCTGTTGGTGAATGACGCTTAGTTGCTAAATAGAACGCGTGCAAAAAATCTGTCATCATCCCGTAATTTCTCTTGTGCCCAGTGGCAAAACTGTACACGACGTTCAAAGTCGTCGCCATGCAATTCCTGGTGCATAGAAATATGGTACGGGTGCAATCGATGTTGATGTAGCATTCTCAGCACCGACGTTTTAGAGATTCCCGATTCTCGCGCAATTTGTCTGCTACTGATGTGCGGATTAGCCGCGACAGCAGCTGAAACACCTACTTGGGCATCATCATTTGTTGCAAGTCGTGGCTGACGTTTCACATGTGGCTCAACACTTCCTGTTTCCTTAAATAACGTAACTATCCTGCGAACGGTCCGGACACTTGGATGATGTCGTCCAGGATACCGAGCAGCATACATAGCACACGCCCGTTGGGCATTTTGATCACAGTGGCCATACATCAACACGATATCGACCTTTTCCGCAATTGGTAAACGGTCCATTTTAACACGAGTAATGTATCACGAAGCAAATACCGTCCGCACTGGCGGAATGTTACGTGATACCACGTAATTATACGTTAGTGACTATTACAGCGCCATCTATCACAAAGCGAAAAAAGTGGTCCAACTAAAACATTCATATTTCCTTACGAATATGTAATAAAAATGTGGGTTCCTATTTAAAAAAAAAGGCAGTTGATATTCGTTTGACGTATAGCAGCGCCATCTAGCGGGCCAACCATAGCGCCATCTGGTTTCCCCCTTCAAGCTAGACGAGTTTCGTTCTTTG
The DNA here is from genome assembly GCF_021461395.2 of Schistocerca americana. NCBI lineage: Eukaryota > Metazoa > Arthropoda > Insecta > Orthoptera > Acrididae > Schistocerca > Schistocerca americana. The sequence continues at coordinate 486,175,807 of NC_060126.1, read as the reverse complement.
TAGTTTTTTCGTTTGACGCTTCTTTCGTGAGATATTTGCCGCGGTCACTATCAATGGACCACCCTGTAGTATGTAAGTAACAAGGTGGTTCTGTGTCACCAATATCCCTAAAGATTAATCACATTCCCCACGCGTGGACAATAAAACGCTGCTAACAAGAGAATACACTGCACTTGGAGATAAGGAAGATGACAGTTCTTAGCTTCAAGAGCACAGGTAGTTAGTACGAAGGGAGGACACTATTAATATGGCTACATTTATTTCTATAATTGTATTATCAAATCAAAGCAATAATTTTAATATTCTCTATAAAAGTAATTACAATTCTCTACGGTAATAGACATCCAGCAGTCTTTGCGTTAGGTTGTCTTAGTAATCCTTTGGGTATGGCGACAACAGGTAATTCACACCAGCACAGAAGTACTTGCGCCGAAGTGACCAAAGACTGTAACTAATTAATGAGTCGCACTTCTAGAAATATTCAGCAGGGATCAGGGATACTAGGACTTTTACTTTTTTTATTCGTAAATGAAACTAGCTATTTTCAATTTTATCTTCCGCTTATCCGTGCCTTTTTTTCCGCCTGATGTGTCAGCTGTTAACACGTAAGTGGCAACAGGTTATAATGTAACCCTAGTGGTGATTGTATTTATTTAAAAAACGGTTTACCTTCCACGTTTCCTGTGTAATGAACATTTTATTGTCCTTTTCTCTTTTTACAGTGGTTGTATCGAAAAGACTGAGGGCGGATTGTTCGGTGGTGCAAGCACTGTACACTTTATGTGTTCGTTCGTTATTTATTCCCTGTTACAGAGGAGAAGAGATTTACTTGCCGATTGTTTCCTCACGCTCGCGTACGTTTTCACGTAAGGATTTTGTCAAACTTATCGGTCAACTGCCGCCGAACACTGGCGTCGAAAATCACCTGAATGGTCTGACGTCCACGGCCCCACAATTTAATTTCGACGATGAATTACTTCATAAACGCAGGCTGACTTATAATCATACATGATTTTACTGCATTTTGTCTGAAAACATGTTAACGTTTGTTCGCCGTCATTGGAGCTTTCTTTTTCTCATCGAGATACTCGAGTTATGCAAAGTTTCTCACTGTTTATAGTATCTTCATAACGTGACTTACTGAGAAAACAATTTATTGAACTATCTCAGGTTTTAGAGAGAGGAGGGGAACGCTTCAACTGTCGCCCAACGTAGAGCTTTGACGAAAATTAAAATTTCATTGTACGTGACTAAAAAATTGTTTTTCTGTTGCATGATTCATAATCGATGGAACCAAGAAATACCGATGGAAGCAAGAAATACTAATCTGAAGTCATACTGTGAGAGAAAGCATAAAAGAAAAGAAACTGGTATAGGATTTGCACATACTTCAGTGTTAAAGGAAGCCGGAACGCACAACAATAAGGTAAAGACATCATCGCTATATGTTTGCATTTCGTGTTGTTACAACTTTTTAGACAGTGAATACATAGATTTGACAAAAATTTCGTAAATAACATTTTTGTTGTTCCAAAATAGTTATGTTTCTCGACGTAACCTCTCTCAGTTCACAGCATTTAGTTCACAGATAATCCAACTAATTTTACTCCTCATAAGGCAAATTTTTCCGGTACCGTATAGTGCTAATGTACGAGATGTGTTCAAAAAATTCTGGGACTTTGTCCACAAAATATTTCTACATTTACCTTTTACTTATTGTGCATGGTCTCCTTCGAAATACTCTCATCCACAGCTGACACACCGTCACCAATGCAGTTTCCACTTCCGGAAGCTGTCTTGGTACGCCTCTTGCTGGATCGCACGAAGCGCCGTCTGCAAATTTTCTTTTATATTTTCTATCATTGCAAATCTCCGTCCGTTCAATGGGGTTTTCAACTTTGATAATAAAAAAAAGTTCGCAGTCAAAGGACAACGCAACATCGGTAAGATGTAGAAGTGCTGGGTCATAGATACTTCGTTTTTTTTTTCTTTGTTGTGATTTCATTCCCCTGCCCCATATGGGCAGGGGAGGGCTGTCAGCGGCACAATCCGCCGCTCTTCAGCCGAGTGACACTACAACTAAAACAAGAATAAAATGATACATACATAAGGAGATAAAAAAGGGGAACATAAAACAGAGTAAGGGGAGAAAATGGAGGTAAAATATACACTGATGTGGAGATGTTCATGGGGGACAGTTAAAAAAGTCACCAGAAAGTTAAAAACACAGTTGGCTTTTCTTAAAACACAGAGAAGACACGGAATGTGCAGGCACAGGGTAAAAGTCGGCCACAGTAGTAAAAACACTCCGGAACAACACACTTAAAACCCACTTGGAGCACACACGACAAAGAATAAAACTGCCAGGTGGGACCTGCCGAGGGAAAAGGTCAGAGAGGATGGAAAAGGAGGGGAGAGCATGGGGCAGCTGGGGAAGTGGCGGGATGAAGAGAGGAGGGGCATCAGTGGGTTCACGAAGAGGCAGGAGACACGTGGGGCAGGAGAAGAAGAGGGAAGACAGGGCAGGAGGGAGCGCAGAGACACTGAAAGGAGGCACAAGAGATGGAGGGGGAGTAGGAGGGGAAAGCCGCTCAGAAGGAGGGACGGGGAGGAGAGGGAGCCCTGAGGAGGAGGCAGGAAGAGGGGGTTAGAGTTCGTAGGAAGGTTAGATGTCAGAGCAAAGCTCGTCATCCGGGAGGGGTAGACGATGGAAGTTGTGTTGGGAAAGGAGATGGAGGGTGTGGAGATGGAGAGATGGTGGGACCCAATGGTAAAGGCACGGCAACTGGTTGGGTGTGGAGAGGATGGGAGAAACCAGGGGGTGAAGAGGATCAAGGCGGCGGACAATATATAGTGTGTGGATGTGTTCAAGGAAAAGGAGAAGGTGGGGGAAGGGGATGAGGTCGTAGAGGATGCGCGTGGGGGATGGAAGGTGGATGCGGAAGGTGAGGTGGAGCGCATGGCTGGGGAGCGGCGGAAATCCAAGCGACGCTGCCATAACAGAGGATGGGGCGGATCAAGGATGGTGGAAGGATGCAGACCCCACATCCGGCCGGACAGGGGTCTCAGGAGGTGGAGGCGGTTGTGAGCTCTGTTTTGGACGGTAAGGAGATGGGGAGTCCAGGTGAGGTGGCGGTCGAGTGTGAGGCCGAGGTGTTTGAGCGTAGGAGTGAGGTGGATAGGACGGCCATAAATGGTGGGGTAGAAATCATGGAGGCGGATGGAGCAGGTGGTGTGACCTATGATGATCGCCTGGGTCTTGGAGGGATTAATACGGAGCAACCACTGGTTGCACCAAGCAGTGAATTGGTCAAGGTGGGTTTGGAGGGTACGTTGAGACCGTTGAAGGGTAGGATAAAGGGCTAGGAAGGTGGTGTCATCAGGGAATTGGAGAAGATGAACAGGAGGGGGAGGTTTGGGCATATCAGCAGTGTACAGGATATAGAGGAGAGGGGAAAGGACAGAACCTTGGGGCACGCCAGCAGAGGGGTAGAAAGTACGGGAGTTGGAATTGTGGATAGTCTCATAGGAGGGACGATGGGAGAGGAAGGAAGCAACTTGACGGACGAAGTTGATGGGGAGGGCATAGGTCTGAAGTTTGAAGAGGACCCCGGGATGCCAGACACGGTCATAGGCGTTCTGGAGATCAAGGGAAACAAAGATAGCGGAGAGACGGGAGTTAAGTTGGAGGGAAAGAAGATTGGTAAGGTTAAGGAGCTGGTCGTCGGCGGAGCAGGAAGGCCGGAAGCCACATTGGGTAAGAGGAAGGAGGCGGTGCTGGTGAAGGTGGTGGTGAATACGGCGAGAGAGGATGGCCTCGAAGACGTTACTGAACACGGAGGTGAGGCAGATTGGACGATAGGAAGAGGTATCAGAGGGAGGTTTGTTAGGTTATGGGAACAGCAGGACACAGGAAGTCTTCCACAGGTCGGGGTAAAATCCAGTGGAGAGGAGGACATTGTACAGGGTAGCAAGGACAGACAGGAAGGATGGAGGGGATTCCTTGAGGTGACAGTAGGTGACGCCATCACGACCAGGTGCGGTGTTGCGTTTGGAGTGGAGGACAAGTGTGATGTCTCGTGCGGTGATGGGAGTGTTGATGTCTGAGGGGGGGTAACTGATCCAAGTACTGGAAGCTAGGGGCGAGTGGGGGGACAGAGGGGTCAGTGCGGTCAAGGACGGTGGGGAAGAGGGAGTAATCAAAATGGGGATCGTCAGGAATGGAGAAGACCTCGGATAGGTGGGAAGCAAAATGGTTAGCCTTACTGAGGTTGTGAGGAAAGGGTCGATCGTCATGGAGGATGGGGTAATGCGGGGTGGGACGGCTACCAGTAAGGCGGTGGAAGGCTAGATACTTCGGTTTCTCACTAGTATTAAAGGAATCCGCAGCCGAGCGAATAAGTGGTTAGTTTCATAATAGCGAGGCCTGTGGATCGAATCTCGCTGCTAGTACTTCCATTCCCACTAATTCTAACAGATATGCGTGGTTCGCTACGAAATTGTGTGTTGAGTGATAATCGTTTATGAATGTAGACCATGTTTGTTTTGCAATAGACACGTACCATGCGTCTGCGTTTAATTTCGCGTGATTCCCGCCAATTTGGAATCCCTCTGGCTGCAAGAGCGCATAGAGCGCGACTGTTGCCGGCAGAGGGCAGGTCGGAGGAGAAAGTAGTTAAGGGCTGCGGCGACTTGGAGCGAGCACATCTCTGGTGGTAATCCGGAAGGATACCGCCCTTCATTGTGCCATTCCAGCACTAATCGAAGCGTTAGGGTTTCAGGTGCCAGCCAGCCAGCCAGCCAGCCAGCCAGCCAGCCAGCCAACCGAGCAGCAACGGTCCAGCCGAGCAGCAGCAGCAGCGGTCCCAGCCAGCAGCAGTGGTCCCGGCCAGCAGCAGCAGTCCTGGCCAGCAGCAGCGGTCCAGCCAGCAGCAGCGGTCCAGCCAGCAGCAGCGGTCCAGCCAGCCAGCCCTCCAGCAGCAGCAGCAGCAGCAGCAGCAGCAGCGGCGGCCCTGGCCCCGTCCGCAGCAGCAGCTGCGGCGTTCCTGCCAGCCGTCGCCAGCGCCAGCAGCGTGGGACTCTGGTCTTCATCCGTCCCCTGTTTTTGCCTCTCCTTTTCGTCCTGTGCTTTTTTCGTTCATCCCTGCCGTCATGTCAGCCCCCACCACCACTGCCACTACTACCACCACTGCCATTGTCTACACTTCACCCTCCGCCGCCACCACCACCATTACATGGTGTGCCCAGTCACCCCCCTCCTCTTTCCGTCCCTCCTTTTCTCACTCTCCCATCGCCCTCGCTCTTTGTCGCCCCCTCTCCAGCTTCTTCCTACCACTCCTTTCCCTCTGATCCTTTCCCCCCACTCCCCCAGCCTGTCACTGCAGCTCCAGCTAGGGTGGTGGCCGGTCGGGCCACTGCCCATGCCCAGCTCTCCCCATTGCCTTCGCCATCACCGCCACCTACGTCGCCGTCGCCGTCGCCTTCACCATCACCGTCATCATCTTCGGCGCCGACTACTGCGTCCACGCTGGGACCTGCCTGCCACCTCCCGATAGCTCCCATCCCTCATGTCACCATCCACCCTTCTGCTGCTGTTAAACGCCCTAGTGGCACCACCACCTCTTCTGCTCCCAAAAAGGCCCCGCCCCGTCCTCCTTCCCCCCCCCCCCCCAGGATGCCATGGATGTCTCCCCACCTGGCCCTGCTCCCTCCGCCTCCTCCTCCTCCTCCCCCCGCTCTTTATACAAATACCTCCTCTCCCATCCCAATCCTTCCCTTCTCGAGGCCCGGAACCTCTCTCTCCTCCTCCAACAACACTTCCTTGGTGCCCCCATATCACTCCTCACTCCCAGACGAGATTCAGTTCTCATCTCCTCCCCCAGCCCCACCCTCCATACTGACATCCTCTCCCACCTCCCCATCACCCAGTTTTACCCCAACGCTTCCCTCACCCCTGCTCCTTCTCCATCTCCTACCCACCAACCCCAACCCCCATGTCACCTGCTGACCCTCACCGCCGTGATCACTTGGCTTAGTCCGACGATCACAGAGGAGGAGGTGTTGGCGGAGCTCGAGGCGCACCCCGCGCTGGAGGTGCAGGTGGTCCACCGCATTTTCAACTCGGCTGGCCCCACCCGCCTTATGCGGGTTTTCTCCGAGGACACCCCCTCCATAGACCGTCTCTGAAGGAGGGTGCCCTCCTCTTCAACCAGTGCTATAAGGTCGACCCCTCCCGTTCCCCTCCTCAATCCCTGCACTGCCAGAGGTGTCTGCACTATAACACGCACCCAACAGCCGAGTGCCACGAGGACCCCACCTGCCTGCATTGTAGGCAAGCGCACTTCCTCCAGCAGCGCCCTAAACTTCAATCCCCTCCCTCCTGCAATACCTGAAATCTCCCCCATCCCACCTACTCCCAAAAGTGTGAAGCCCGACCCCCTCCGACCACTCCTGAACTCACCATCCCTGTCCATCCTCTGGACACCCCAATCCCTCCTGGCAATTCTCTTCGTCCCCCCCCCCCCCCCCCCCCCACCGCTGAGGACATCATCAGGTTCCTCACCATTGTCCTGCAAAACGTCCACCCTTTCCAGTGCCCTCATACCCTCCAACAGGTCTCCCTCACTGCCCGTTCCGTCTTCCACCTAAAAATGTATGCCACCTACTCCCACAACCAGGCCTATTTCACCTTCTCCCATCCCGACACCCTCGTCTAAATCCCTGTCATGGTGCGACAGCACCATATCCTGTTCAACAACATCCGTTCCCTTCCCGCCAACAACAACCTCTTCATGCACACCCTTGCCACCCACCACGTGGATACCTTCCTCCTCAATGAAACCTTCCTCCAACCCAACCACACCGTCCACACTTCGCCCTACCTTCTCCACCACTCTGATAATCCCCTCCCGCTTGCGCGTGGCAGAGTTGCCATTGGCCACCACTGCCAGATCCCGGTTCGGCTCCAACCTCTCCTTCCCGACCCCACCGAACACCTGATCCTTAGTCTCTTCTTCCCCGGCCTTACTGTCACCTGCATAACCATCTATGTCCGCCCTAATGCTCCTATTCCTTTCGATTTCCTCTCCCACATTGATCGTACCTTCTCCTCCTATGTGATCACCGCCGACCTCAACATCCATAGTCGCTCCACCACCCAGTTACGGCAGTGGCATCGGTTCCTCTCCACCCTCCAAGGCGACCTCGTCCTCATTCCCCAGCACACCTGCCCCAAATCCAACTCCACTCCTGATGTCATCCTCTCCTCCCCCAACCTCCTTGGCCACATAGCGGTGGATGTCCTGGACCCCATTGGTAGCGACCATCTCCCTGTCCTCCTCACCGTTTCAGACAGTCGTCGCCCCCTCCCCGACCCTCGTAATGACACCCCCCCTGAAGTACATCCATGACTATTTCCATGCCGACTGGAATGCCTACTGGGATACCCTCTCCACCCGGGTCGAAGGCCACCCCTTCACCTACCACCACCCTGCCGCCTCCTTTCTCCAGCAGACCTTGTCTGAGGCCGTGGAGGCCCACGTCCCTACTGTCGCCATCCACCCCCACCGTCCTACCTTACCCCCACAGATCGTCCTCCTCCTCCGTGAATCCCGCCGTCTCTAACGTGCCTTCCTCCACACGCGTGACCCGGGCACACTACGACGCCACCGGCAACTCCAGCGACACATCCGAAATTTGCTTGCAGCTAAGAAACGCCGTGACTGGCGACAGACATGCACCCATTTAAATGCTACCTTACCTATAAACTCATCCAAGTACTGGTAAGCCTTCCATCGCCTTACCGGAACTAAAACCTCCCCCTACTATCCTATTCTCCATGATGATCACCCCTTTCCTCGAACCCTTAGTAAGGCCAATCACTTTGCCTCCTACCTTTCCGATGTCTTCTCCATCCTCGACGATCCCCAGTTCGATTACTCCCTCTTCCCGGATGTCCGCGATCGAACTGACACCTCTGTCCCTCCCCTCGCACCTGGTTACCAGTACTTGGACAACATTGCACACACAGAACTCAATGCCCCTATCACTACACAGGATCTCATTGCTACACTCCGCACGAAACGCAACACCGCTCCTGGTCACAATCGTGTCACCTACTGCCACCTTCGTGAAGCTCCTGTCTCTTTCCTCTCTACAATGTAGTCCTGTCCACTGGCTACTACCCCGACCCATGGAAAACCTCCCATATCCTGATGTTCCTTAAACCCAGTAAACCGCCGTCCGCCATCTCCTCCTATCGTCCCATCAGCCTTACCTCGGTCTTCAGCAAGGTCCTGGAATCCATCCTCACCCGACGCATCCACCAGCATCTCCTCCAGCACCGCCACCTTCCCGTTACCCAGTGTGGCTTTCGACCGTCCTGCTCTTCCGATGACCTTCTCCTCCACCTCACTCATCTCCTTTCTGAACAGCTAAATTCCCATCGCTCCGTAATCTTCCTCTCCCTGGACCTCGAACGTGCCTATGACCGTATGTGGCATTCCGGTCTCCTCTTCAAGCTCCAAACCTTCACCCTTCCCATTAACTACGTCCATCTGATCGGCTCCTTTCTCTCCCACCATCCTTCCTACGTCACCATCCATAACACGGATTCCTACACCTTTTTTCCCTCTGCCGGTGTGCCCCAAGGCACCGTCCTCTCCCCCCTTCTGTACCTTTTGTATACGGCGGACATGCCGCCGCCGTCACCCCCCGTCCACCTTCTCCAGTATGCTGATGACACTGCCTTCCTTGCCCTCGCCCCCACCCTGCAGCGTTCCCAACACCTTCTCCAATCCCATCTTGACCGGTTCACCACTTGGTGCAACCAGTGGTTGCTCAAGGTCAATCCCTCCAAAACTCAGGCGATCATTGTAGGCAAAACCACCCCTTCCTTCCGCCTCCTTGATTTCTATCTCACCATCTATGGCCGTCCTATCGCCCTCACCCCCACCCTTAAGTACCTTGGCATCACCCTCGACCGTCGCCTCTCCTGGACCCCCATCTCCGGACAATCCAAGCCAAGGCACACTCCTGACTCCGTCTCCTCAAGCTCCTTTCCGGCCATACGTGGGGTCTGGACCCCTCCACCATACTCCACACCTATAAATCCCTCATCCGCCCTATCCTCTGTTACGTCCATCCTGCCTGGATCTCCGCCCCCCCGCCCTACCTTTTACCAATCCCTTCAGATCCTTGAACGCCATGCTCTCTGCCTCGCCTATCGCATCCGTCTCCCCTCCCCCACGCGGATCCTGTACGACCTCATTCCGTTTCCCCAGCTCCTCCTTTTCCTTGAATGGACACAGATCCTGTACACCTCCCGAAAACTCGATCTTCCTCAGCCACTTGTCTCACCCATCCTCTCCCACCCCCGCCCACTGCCGCGCCTGTATTCCCACGTGCCACCCGGTCTCCATTTCTCCACCCTCCTTACCCTCTCCCAAGGTGGCTTCTGCCAGCTCCCTCTTCCTGATGATGCCCTCCTCCCCTCCATCTACCCCTCCTACCAACTTTGATCCTCCCTCCCTCTTCCTGTGTTTGCTCCATTGGGCACCTTCCCTCCCTTCTCTCCCCCCTTACCACCCTCTACCCTTTTCTCCCCATTCCTCCCCCAGGCTTCCCATCCCCTGTCCCTCTACTCCTCCTCCCATCTCCTCAGCCATTGGCATCTTTGTTCTCCCATCTCGCCCCCCCCCTCACCCTTCTTCCGCACTTGGCAGGTCCCCGGACTCGCACACGCTACGTGGACATTCGCGCGCCGGAGATCATCGCCATTAGTGTCTCGTGTGTGTCGTCGTGTTTAGTGTTCAGTGTTCACCATCACACTCCATCGTTCACCAGTGCCATCGACATCTTCAGTGTTTGTGCTTCGTGTCAACAGTTTGTAGTGTGGATTGTCATCGAGTGTGAACGGCTTCATGTTTTTTATGTTCATGTGTCTACTGTTTTTTCCCCGCCGTTTTGTTCCAACTCATGTGTCTTCTCTGTTTTATCATTGTACTATCTTTGGCTGAAGAGCGGCGTATTGTGCTGCTGCCAGCCTACCTGTTACACGGGTATTAAAATCACAATAAAAAAAAGCGAGAGGGTCTGACACGGGCGGTGAAGAGCGCAAGTGAGGCAGCGTATTGTGGCCGAGCGTCAGCCGTGGCCCGTTGGCAAGAGTGTCGCCTCTGCTCACTGCGGGTTTGGCGGGGCCGAGTGTCGGTCGCAGCCGTGATCATGGCTCGCTAAAAGCTACTTCGACAGGACGCACAGAGTTTGGCGTGTCCTCTGCTGTTAAAATTGCAAGCAGTTTGTGCCCATTGTGGTGCCGGGTTGGAGGCCGATGTGACCTTTGCAAGTACTGGACGCGGTGGCGGCTGCTGGATGATACCCGTGGGTTTCCGACTACGAGTTACCTGCGTTACATCCTTGTCTCGGCGCTCTCTAGGCAAGCGTTTGTCAATGGGCGCTGGATTTTACGAGAAATCACGGATAGGTGATTGTATCTCTTGTTAACAGTGATCTTGTTAGAGATGCCCGAGTACCATGACTGAAAATTCTAATGAATGTTTCTAGTACTGTGGTAGCGGCAACCGCCATCCTATGTTAGTAGAAGAGGAGCAATTACTGCTACTGCCGTCGCCTCTATCATAAATTTGAACCATTTTTGTCCGTTAGTTTTGCTACTTCTAAGGCAATGGCGTTTTGATAATTACTGGCAATAACCAATGGTTGATATTTGTGACATGATCCTTTGATCATACGTTTAGCTGTGTGTAATGTAAATGTATTTTTTAACCCCATTTAATAATCTTTACAAAAGGAAGTGATTTTGTACTGTTGCCCTTTTTGAGGCGTTTGCCATCAGTTGGTTATTGAAATTTAGTCTTTTCAGTCAGTGCTATTCTTGGATTTTTGCCATTTAAAAATAAATTAGTGTTTTTAGAAACGTAATAAGTTCATTATGGCTCAGTAACTTTAAACTCAACACCAGCTCCCTACCGCATTTCAAGGCATTTCAAAAACCATGTGCATGCACAGATTCGGCATTCATTGCGAATACTGTATGTCGCAATAATTGTTTTCAGTGTTTGTATGATCAGTTTCATCCTGATTCATGCAGTGTTCCATAGGTTACACATATGGTCAGAAATATAGATAAAATGATATAAATAAAATGACTATACTGATCAGATTGAACTTGTGTATCCTTTTCTTATTTCAAAGCCGATTACGATATTTGTTTCTTCTTTCCACTTGATACAGATAATGAAGGAAATTGATAATTTTCACGTTCATATTATATCTTGTTAAAATTACGCGGAATGAAACCGACAAAAAATGGTGACAGGTAGCTCAAAGTTCAAAGACGGCGTGCTTTTGAAACTAAGCGCTTATCCTCTCGGCTCCCGACACGTTGCAAACTACCTAACATATAAAGTACACGGAAGAGCCAAAGAAACTGGTACACCTGCATAATATCGTGTAGCGCCCCCAGAGCACGCGAAAGTGCAGCAGTACGACGTGCTATGGACTCGACTAACGTTTCAAGTTGTGGTAGAGGGAACTGACTCCATGAATCCTTCAGGGCTGTCCATAAGTACCAAAGATTACGAAGGGATGAGATCTCTTCTGAACAGCACGTTGCAAGGCATCCCAGATACGCTCAATAATTTTGATATATGGGGAGTTTGGTGGCCAGAGGAAGTTTTTAAACTGAGAAGAGTGTTCCTGAAACCACTCTGTAGCAATTCTGGACTTGTGGGGGGTGTCGCATTGTCCTGCTGGGATTGCCCAAGTCCGTCGGAATGCGCACTGGACATGAATGGATGCAGGTGATCAGACAGGATGCTTACGTACGTGTCACCTGTCAGAGTTCTGACAGCAGCTCGAACTGTCTCCTGTTGACATGCAGGGTCCACGGATTCATGAGGTCGTCTCCATATCCGTACACGTGCATCAGCACGATACAATCTGAAACGAGACTCGTCCGACCAGGCAACAAGTTTCCAGTCATCAACATTCCAATGTCGGTGTTGACGGGCCAAGGCGAGGCGTAAAGTATTGATGTACAATCAAGGGTACACGAGTGGGGCTTCGGCTACGAAAGCCCACATTGACGATGTTTCGTTGAACAGTTCGCACGCTGACACTTGTTGATGGCCCAACAGTGAAATCTACAGCAGTTAGCGAAAGGGTTGCACTTTTGTCACGAACGATTTTCTTCAGTCGTCGCTGGTCCCGTTCTTTCAGGATCTCTTTCCGGTGGTATTGTACCAACCAAACTGCTGAAGCCATCGGTCCCTAGACTTACACACTGCTTAAATAACTTAAACTTACGCACACGCACATGCATACGCCCGAGGGAGGACTCGAACCTCCGACGGGGCGAGCCGCATGAATCGTGACAAGGCGCCCGAGACCGCGCGGCTACCCCGCACGACATCGCTTTCCCGCCGTAGCAATGTCGGAGATTTGATGTTTTACCGGATTCCTGATATTCACGCTACACTCATGAAGTGGTCGTACGGGAAAATCCCCACTTCATCGCTACATTGGAGATGCCGTGTCAAATTGCTCGTGCATCGAGTATAACATAACGTTCAAACTCACTTAAATCTTGACAACCTGCCATTGTAATAGCAGAAAGCGATTTAACAACTGCGCCACACACTTGTTGTCTCATATAGGCACTGCCGATCGCAGCATCATATTCTGCCGGTTTACATTTCTCCATATTTGAGTACGCATACCTACACCAGTTTCTTTGGCGCTTCAGTGTATATAAGTATACGCAAAATTTTCAAAGTCGATTTTCTGGAGTTCGAAGTTGCGTCTTCCTGTTTATAGACTCAATTTAGCTGTGGCTTTGGAAAAAAAAAACTGCTCGATCCTCTCACAGTACCAGGAATTCATTTGTTAGAAACCGAACAGCGATCGCCACGGGAAGTGTACTTCTACGGTCTCTAGGCCTAGGTTGGTGAAGGCGGACTTGTAAGCCGTGAAACTAACAGCGCCACCACTCCCCGAGTATGTCTTCTTATCGCTGGACTGGAAGGATATTAGAATTGTATTTGTTTTCAGGGTAGCTCGGTCAGTCATAATTTTGGGTTTGTTCAGCTAATACCGTTTATTTATCTACTGCCTTGTAGTCATGTTTTAAATTTGAAATATTAAGACACACTATATACAACTCTACTAAACATCTACAAAGGTGACCTAGCCCTTACCTACAACATAAAGATCAATAGGGGGCAATGTTTTAAAACTCTACTCTACAAAGGCAATCAAATAATAATTCAAGAAATGAAGATAGCCTTCCAAAAGTCATTTATCACTTTAATTTGTAGGTTTCTAAATGTAAATATAGCACTACATCTCTGACATCGGTCTGTTGTATAATTGTGGAATATGTTTTATAATAAGTTTGTTGCAGCCAAATAGCCATAAAAGTTCAAAGTACAATGATAATACATTAAATTAGAAATTTTACATATTGTGATTTGCAGTGTCACTTATTGACCGTGTCCTTTTGGTTTAGAGCTCTATATGGTAACATTTGCCTATTTAAGGGCTGGCTCTGAGCACTATGGGACTCAACTGCTGAGGTCATTAGTCCCCTAGAACTTAGAACTAGTTAAACCTAACTAACCTAAGGACATCACAAACATCCATGCCCGAGGCAGGATTCGAACCTGCGACCGTAGCGGTCTTGCGGTTCCAGACTGCAGCGCCTTTAACCGCACGGCCACTTCGGCCGGCGCCTATTTAATGAAACAGTTTATCCTCACACATTGCGTTTGGTTCATGATATGATGTGTTACAAATAAGGTGGCGGAAACAATTGACTGTCATTCTGGTGGTCACTGCCTCATCTCGAACTTTCCCTCTCTCAATGTTCGTCAATCGTGGCGCCTGGAGGTACGTCTTGTCTTTTTTCTTTCAAAGTTTTTAGTAGACTTTCCAAAATGCTGGTGTTGGGTAGCATGAGGTTTGTCCTCAGGAATTCAATGAGGACGCCGACCGCTGTGGCCTAGTGGTTCTAGGCATTTCAGTCCGGAACTGCGCTGCTGCTGCAGGTTCGAATCCTGCCTCTGGCATGTATGTGTGTGATGTTCTTGGGTTAGTTAGGTTTAAGTAGTTCTAAGTCTAGGGAACTGTTGACCTCCGATGGTAAGTCCCATAGCGCTTAGAGCCATTTGAACCATCTTCAATGAGAACCCTTTCACTCGCCAGCAGGTATAAAAGTGTAGGCCGTACTGTTATGGACACTCCTATTGCTTTCTTTACCTTTTCTAGTGTCGTTAGGTTTTTCACCGTAACAAATGCTGTACGTCAGTATTGGGAAGTTTTTTGGCTCTGAATAGTGCCATTGCTGTCTCTAGGTTGAGGGATCTAATGTATTCTATTTCATGGATTCCCATTATTTCTTGCATTGCTGTCTCTGCTACATGTTTTGTGAAACATTTTGCAGTTGTTTGTATTATGAACCCTAGGTACTTGAACCCCTCATGTACCATGGACCTTGCCGTTGGTGGGGAGGCTTGCGTGCCTCAACGATACAGATAGCTGCACCGTAGGTCAACCACAACGGAGGGGTATCTGTTGAGAGGCCAGACAAACGTGTGGTTCCTGAAGAGGGGCAGCAGCCTTTTCAGTAGTTGCAGGGGCAACAGTCTGGATGATTGACTGGTCTGGCCCTGTAACACTAACCAAAACGGCCTTACTAGTTTGATACTGCGAACGGCTGAAAGCAAGGGGAAACTACAGCCGTAATTTTTCCCGAGGGCATGCAACTTTACTGTACGATTAAATGATTATGGCATCCTCTTGGGTATAATATTCCGGAGGTAAAATAGTCCCCCATTCGGATCTCCGGGCGGGGACTACTCAAGAGAACATCGGTATCAGGAGAAAGAAAACTGACATTCTACGGATCGGAGCGTGGAATGTCAGATCCCTTAATCGGGCAGGTAGGTTAGAAAATTTAAAAAGGGAAATGGATAGATTAAAGTTAGATATAATGGGAATTAGTGAAGTTCGGTGGCAGGAGGAATAAGACTTTTGGTTAGGTGAATACAGGGTTATAAATACAAAATCAAATAGGGGTAATGCAGGAGTAGGTCTAATAATGAATAAAAAAATAGGAGTGCGGGTAAGCTACTACAAACAGCATGGTGAACGAATTATTGTGGCCAAGATAGACACGAAGCCCGCGCCTACTACAGTAGTACAAGTTTATATGCCAACTAGCTGTGCAGATGATGAAGAAGTTGATGAAATGTATGATGATACAAAAGAAATAATTCAGGTAGTGAAGAGAGATGAAAATTTAATAGTCATGGGTGACTGGAATTCGACAGTAGGAAAAGGAAGAGAAGGAAACGTAGTAGGTGAATATGGATTGGGGCTAAGAAATGAAAGAGGAAGCTGCCTGGTAGAATTTTGCACAGAGCATAACTTAATCATAGCTAACACTTGGTTCAAGAATAATGAAATAAGGTTGTATACCTGGAAGAATCCTGGAGATACTAAAAGGTATCAGATAGATTACATAATGGTAAGACAGAGATTTAGGAACCAGGTATTAAATTGTAAGACATTTCCAGGGGCAGATGTGAATTCTGACCACAGTCTATTGGTTATGAACTGCAGATTAAAACTGAAGAAACTGCAAAAAGGTGGGAATTTAAGGAGTTGGGACCTGGATAAACTGAAAGAACCAGAGGTTGTACAGACTTTCAGGGAGAGCATAAGGGAATAATTGACAGGAATGGGGGAAAGAAATACAGTAGAAGAAGAATGGGTAGCTTTGAGGAATGAAACAGTGAAGGCATCAGAGGATCAAGTAGCTAAAAAGACGAGGGCAACAGAAGAGATACTAAATTTAATTGATGAAAGGAGAAAATACCAAAGTGCAGCAAGTGATGCAGGCCAAACGGAATGCAAACGTCTCAAAAATGAGATCGGCAGGAAGTGCAAAATGGCTAAGCAGGGATGGCTAGAGGACAAATGTGAGGATGTAGAGGCACATATCACTAGGCGTAAGATAGATACAGCCTACAGGAAAAATAAAGAGACCGTTGGAGAAAGGAGAACCACTTGTATGAATATCAAGAGCTCAGATGGAAACCCAGTTCTATGCAAAGAAAGGAAAGCAGAAAGGTGGAAGGAGTATATAGAGGGTCTATACAGGGGCGATGTTCTTGAGGACAGTATTATGAAAATGGAAGAGGAAGTAGATGAAAATGAAATGGGAGATATGATACTGCGTGAAGAGTTTGACAGAGCACTGAAAGACCTAAGTCGAAACAAGGCCCCGGGAGTAGACAACATTCCATTAGAACCACTGACAGCCTTGGGGGAGCCAGTCCTGACAAAACTCTACCATCTGGTGAGCTAGATGTATGAGACAGGCGAAATTCCCTCAGACTTCAAGAAGAATATAATAATTCCCATCCCAAAGAAAGCAGGAGTTGACAGATGTGAAAATTACCGAACTATCAGTTTAATAATTCACAGCTGCAAAATACTAGCGTGAATTCTTTACAGAGGAATGGAAAATCTGGTAGAAGCCGACCTCGGGGAAGATCAGTTTGGATTCCGTAGAAATGTTGGAACACGTGAGGCAATACTGACCCTACGACTTATCTTAGAAGAAAGATTAAGGAAAGGCAAACCAACGTTTCTAGCATTTGTAGACTTAGAGAAAGCTTTCGACAATGTTGATTGGAATATTCTCTTTCAAATTCTGAAGGTGGCAGGGGTAAAATACAGGGAGTGAAAGGCTATTTACAATTTGTACAGAAACCAGATGGCAGTTATAAGAGTCGAGGGGTATGAAAGGGAAGTAGTGGTCGGCAAGGGAGTGAGACAGGGTTGTAGCCTCTCCCCGATGTTATTCAATCTGTATATTGAGCAAGCAGTAAAGGAAACGAAAGAAAAGTTCGGAGTAGGTATTAAAATCCATGGAGAAGAAATAAAAACTTTGATGTTCGCCGATGACATTGTAATTCTGTCAGAGACAGCAAAGGACTTGGAAGAGCAGTTGAACGGAATGGACAGTGTCTTGAAAGGAGGATATAAGATGAACATCAACAAAAGCAAAACGAAGATAATGGAATGTAGTCAAATGAAGTCGGGTGATGCTGATGGAATTAGATTAGGAAATGAGACACTTAAGGTAGTAAAGGAGTTTTGCTATTTGGGGAGCAAAATAACTGATGATGGTCGAAGTAGAGAGGATATAAAATGTAGACTGGCAATGGAAAGGAAAGCGTTTCTGAAGAAGAGAAATTTGTTAACATCGAGTATAGATTTAAGTGTCAGGAAGTCATTTCTGAATGTATTTGTATGAATGTAGCCATGGATGGAAGTGAAATGTGGACGATAAATAGTTTGGACAAGAAGACAATAGAAGCTTTCGAAATGTGGTGCTACGGAATAGTGCTGAAGATTAGATGGGTAGATGATATAACGAATGAGGAGGTATTGAACAGAATTGGGGAGAAGAGAAATTTGTGGCACACCCTGATTAGAAGAAGGGATCGGTTGGTAGCGCATATTCTGAGGCATCAAGGGATCAGCAATTTAGTATTGGAGTGCAGCACGGAGGGTAAAAATCGTAGAGGGAGACCAAGAGATGAATACACTAAACAGATTCAGAAGGATGTAGGTTGCAGTAAGTACTGGGAGATGAAGAAGCTTGCACAGGACAGAGTAGCATGGAGAGTTGCATCGAACCAGTCTCTGGACTGAAGACTACAACAACAACTACAACATAATGTATCTCCGCCACACACAGTAAGGTGGCTTGTGGAGAGTAGATGTAGATGCAGACGTAACATGAACACCTCCATTTACAATTCAAAGGTTATGACATTCAAAGGAAAATCCCCTATAAGTGCTGAAATTACAACAAATGAGACACTGGAACAGGTACCCCACCTCCAGTATCTCAGCTGTGAGACAGGACGAAATTTCGGCAGTGAAATGAATAATAGTATCCTAAAATATAACATTATCTGTTCAACGATTAGGAATGCGCTACAAAGGCCACGAAAGAGACTCAGACGAAGTCTTACAATCATGGCGTTACCTACTATACTCTAGGGCTCTGAAAACTCGGTTCCCACGCAAAACGATATATTAGCCGAATGCAGGCTGCGGAAACAGATTTCTCTGTAGTGTTAAAAAATTTGGCACAGAAGATCGCATCAGAAAGGAACTGAATTACTTCTTAATAGAATAAAGTAGAGTCTCGATTATCCGATCTTCTGTTATCCGACTATCTGATGCCGTTCAATTGTTTAGAAATAAATTTCACAAGGTATGGACAAGGAAAACTTAACAGGCCATCAAATTTTTAACTGTGACGAGACTGGTCTCAATTACAGAATTTTACCGGAAAAAAACATTAGCGTCAAAGGCCGAAAAGGCAGCGCCAGGCTACAAACGTAGCAAAGAAGAGTGATAATTCTTGCATGCAGTAACGCCACAGCAAATTTGAAAGTGAAACTGTCTATGATAGGTAAGCCAAAAAAACCGAGAGCATTTAAAAATGTGTCTAAAAATGCTTTACCGGTGAAATATTACAACAAAAAAATGCTTCGATGACCTCAGACATTTTAAAGAATGGTTTTTAACGAGTTCATGCCACAAACTGAAAAGTTTTTGAAAGCCAACAACTTGCCCCGCAAAGCACTGTTGCTTCTAGACAATGCCACTTGTCATCCTAATGAAGATGATCTTCAAGATCAAGATATAAAGGCCATGTTTTTGTCTCCAAATGTCACATCCTTAGCCAATGGACCAAGGGACTGTACCGTGTGCTCCTGTGTACATTTAAATTGAACAAGTTATATGTCAATATGTTGGTACCAGTACCTTGCATGACTTTTCTTGCGCAATGAATTAAAATTTATATTCTATCCTCAATTTGTTGCTCAGCCTTCCACTCCAGCAGCCCCTGTATACTGCTCCCAACCATACCAGGGATCTTAGAGACACTGAAGAGTAACTACCGCAGAAACTTGCTTTCCTCTTTGATTAATGCTATGGACAAGGGAGAAGACATGCTAGAGCAGTTGCGCCGTATTAATTTGAAAGACGTAGCTTATGACGTGGCCCAATCTTGGGACAGTGTTGGAGCAAATACAATTGCAAAATCCTGGAAAATTTTGCTACAGGAAAATCAAGAAAATTCTCCAGATGAGGAAAATTTACAGCAGCAGACCGAACCAGAAAATACTGCCCTGATTTCACTGTTACGAAAAGTTCTGGGATGTGCTGACGCCATAGAAGATGACATAAATGAATGGATTCTCCAAGATGAAGAATTGAAGTGACAGATGAAGAAATAGTCAACATGGTAAACGAAAAAGAAGAAGACAAAGAAGCGGATGTAGTGGAGGAAAGTGCGCTCAAGATTTCTCACAACGAAGGACACAGGGCCTTAGAAACTGCTTTAAAATATGTAGAGCAACTGGAGGAAACGTCGTCTACCGAGGTTTTACTTCTTAAGAGACTTCTTGATTTAGCGTAAAAAAAAAATAAAAAAAAATAAAAAATAAAAGTTAAACAGTAGGCAAACATAAGACAATTACTAACTTCTTAACACAGTAAATATCTATTCAGTTTAATTTGATTTGTATTGTATTAAATGTTTAACTCATTTGGCCTACTTTAATTTAATTTTTGTGTATTTTTGTATTATTTTCCGTGTTATCCGACCTTCCCGCTTATCCGACTATGCCGCGGCCGGTTTAGGTAGAATAATCGAGACTCTACTGTGCTATTAAACGACACAACTCACTATTTTTTCAACAGAAGTGCTGGTAAGTATTACAGTCACCTCTGTAAATCACGAATCATGGTATTTCTCGTAGGACAACGGTCCGACTGGGCATTGCGTCACGAACGTACCTCGGAAGGGAGATGCGCACGCTTCGGAAATTGCGGAGTCCATAGAATTGCTCTCTGGCGTGTTTGCGTTTAGGCATTCGCTCTGCACGGAATACCGTGGCGTGGGCGGATGCACCGAGGGGAACGTGCGACACCTCTCCAGACACACAAAGAAGCCACGGGTTGCGCCGTGGGAGAGTCCTCAAGTGGCGCTTCGATCGCAGCGCCTCTCCGATGCCGGATTCGCAACTATGCAACCTCACTGGCGCCACACGCCCCCGTTCTGGCACCTGGAGACCAGTTTGTTTCGCAAGACGTGGCACGCTGACGTTAATTTCTTACCTAGGGAGAGCAAAAAACACACCGCGGATTTCAATGTATCACATGAGATTTTTATGTTAATTTTTCTTTATACACTACTGGCCATTAAAATTGGAACACCACGATGATGACGTGCTACAGACGCTAAATTTAACCGACAGGAAGAAGATGCTGTGATATGCAAATGATTAGCTTTTCTGAGCATTCACACAAGGTTGGCGCCGGTGGCGACACCTACAAAGCGCTGACATGAGGAAAGTTTCCAACCGATTTCTCATACACAAACAGCAGTTGACCGGCGTTGCCTGGTGAAACGTTGTTGTGATGCCTCGTGTAAGGAGGACAAATTCGTACCATCACGTTTCCGACTTTGATAAAGGTCCGATTGTTGCTTATAGCGATTGCGGTTTATCGTATCGCGACATTGCTGCTCGCGTTGGTCGAGATCCAATGACTGTTTGCAGAATATGGGATCGGTGGGTTCAGGAGGGTAATACGGAACACCGTGCTGGATCCCAACGACCTCATATCACTAGCAATCGAGATGACAGGCTTCTTATCCGCATGGCTGTACGCATCGTGCAGCCACGTCTCGATCCCTGAGTCAACAGATGGGGGCGTTTGCAAGACAACAACCATCTGCACGAACAGTTCGACGACGTTTGCAGCAGCATGGACTATCAGCTCGGAAATCATGGCTGCGGTTACCCTTGACGCTGCATCAAAGACAGGAGCGCCTGCGATGGTGTACTCAACGACGAACCTGGGTGCATGAATGGCAAAACGTCATTTTTTCAGATGAATCCAGGTTCTGTTTACAGCGTCATGATGGTCGCATCCGTGTTTGGCGACATCGCGGCGAACGCACATTGAAAGCGTGTATTCGTCATCGCCATACTGGCGTATCACCCGGCGTGATGGTATGGGGTGCCATTGGTTACAAGTCTCGGTCACCTCTTGTTCGCATTGACGGAACTTTGAACAGTGGACGTTGCATTTCAGATGTGTTACGACCCGTGGCTCTATCCTTCATTCGATCCCTGCGAAACCCTACATTTCAGCAGGATAATGCACTACCGCATGTTGCAGGTCCTGTACGGGACTTTCTGGATACAGAAAATGTTCCACTGCTGCCCTGGCCAGCACATTCTCCAGATCTCTCACCAATTGAAAACGTCTGGTCAATGGTGGCCGAGCAACTGGCTCATCACAATACGCCAGTCACTACTCTTGATGAACTGTGGTATCGTGTTGAAGCTGCATGGGCATCTGAACCTGTACACGCCATCCATGCTCTGTTTCACTTAATGCCCAGGCGTATCAAGGCCGTTATTACGGCCAGAGGTGGTTGTTATGGGTACTGATTTCTCAGGATCTATGCACCCAAATTGCGTGAAAATGTAATCACATGTCATTTCTAGTATAATATATTTGTCCAACGAATACCCGTTTATCATCTGCATTTCTTCTTGGTTTAGCAATTTTAATGTCTAGTAGTGTAATTTCGGCATCCAGATATTATCCATTTAGCCAGCTTCTAGTACATGAAAATTGAAAATAACGATATGCAGTTAAATCACGAGCGGAGCGGACACGATGACGCTCCTCTGTAAAGACGGACCGAAAAGCGGGCACCAGGTAGCTTCTTCAGAACCTTCAAAATTTTCCCATGAATTTTGGAACGCGAACATAATCGCCCTCTTTTTAACCGTGCTGCGGGCCCGTGGCGGCTTACAGTACAGCCAATTAAGTTTTCTTTCCGTAATTAAGTTAGCGCGCCAAGCACACAAGAGTATTGCTAAATAAGCTTCGATGACACTGTCAGGCGACAAGTTTCAGTATTGTCACATTATAAGACCCTTCATAATAGCCGTGACTGATCTGTGAAGCGGACAACTACACAGAGGCGGCACTGCGTACCGCACGCGCCCGCTGATGTAAGTAAATGTGGTGTAATCTCTGCTGAATGTTTTGAAGACCAGAAGCTATATTTTACAAAAACACTTGGAGTGAATGATTATTTAGTTACTGAAGATTAGTATTATACTTTTCCTATTGTCTTGAAGGCTCACACAAAGAAAACGATATACGCCAGACGAAATTGAGCACGTTCTTTTGGAATCATCTGACGAAGAGGATTATGCTGATATCTTTGACAGCGATGATGAAGTGTAAATAATCGAGGCTGCAGATTATTCCAGTGAATCTGAACAATCGTACGATGGCGGGAATGAAGTGAATGAATTACCAATTGATGAGTTTCATTTTTATATCGGTAAGGACCAGGAAACTTCATGGATATAGTGGTGTCACGTGAAACAAAACCTAAGAATACAATTAAGGTCTTACCTGGCCCAAAACGCATTGCTACAGGAACTAAAACTGAAACTGTAAGTTTTCTCGATTTTTTTGATCCTGAGATTGTGTTGTTGCGAACACCAACAGATTTATAAACAACAAGAGATCATCTGCTAATTACGCGAGGGACAGATACTGCACAAATACTTCTGCTTCTGAAATAATGGCTCTCTGAGGAGCATTGTTGCTCATTGCTGTACCGAAAGTAGGACCCACAAACGTATTAGAGCTGTGGGCATCAAATGGCACAGGAATGATTAATCTGAGGACAATATTTAGCAACAAGTACTTTCTGTCCTTGATCCGGTCACTGAGGTTTGATGATACTTCAATGACAAAAGAGCGACTTGCAATTGACAAAACTGCTGCCATCCGCGATCTCCACTCTGCATTTTTGAACAACTGCAGAAATAACTACAGCCAAGGGAAGTTCACAACCATAGACGAAATGATCGTTCGTTTTCGTCGACGCTGTGGTTTTGTGCAGTATATGCCCAATAATCCTGCCAATTATGGTTGTAGTTGTATGCATTGTGCGATAGCATGACATTTTACACTTGTAGCTTTGAAGTGTACTGCGGCAGACAGAAACCTGGAACTTATCTTGCATGTAACCAGTATGTGGGTATTGTGGAAAAATTATTTGAAACCATCAAGGGAACTGGCAGGAATGTAACTACTGACAACTATTATAGTAGTTACCCTTTAGGACAGTACTTTCTAGACAATGGACTAACCTTCATAGGGACTCTGGAAAAGAACAAGAAGGAAATTCCTCCGGAATTTTTGCCAAACAGGTAGCGAGCAACTGGAAACTGTCTTTTCGGGTTTCAAGATGACTTCGTCTTGTTTCGTGCCAAACGAAAACAAATAAGGCCGTACTTTTTCTGTCGTCATTGCTTGAAAATGATGAAATAGACACTTCTAGAGGAAAGTCTTTAATTCTGGACTACAATGCAACGAGAGGTTGCGCAGGTACTGTTGATTATATGTGTACATCCTACTCCACTCAGAGGACAACAGGAAGATGGCCCTTGGCCTTGTTTTTCCGTTATCTGGATATTGCTGGAATTAATTCCCAAGTGCTGTTCTTCGCAAATAACCCAAATAAAAAGTTTAGAAGAAGAACGTACCTCACAAACCTGGCCCTATCTCAAACGGAGAGCCAGTTGAAAGAAAGGGTTCAGCTCTTTACTTTACCAAGGACTTTCGTCACCCTATCGATTAATCCCCGTAAGTAACAAAGCTGTTGCTAGAAGGTGTGGAAAAAAAATAGAAAACTACTGTGACTTGCAACAGCTGCAAAAAGGTTGTTTGCAAGCAACACAGCCACAACATTGAGCCATGTAATGATTACAGAGCTTCTCCAGAGGAAAAAAGGGTGTGATTCTTGAAGTGTGTTCACGATGTTTTTTTCTTAACTGGATGTCTTGTTCTTCATTATGGCTATACGGTATTTCCGTTTCTCTTCAATACACATTTTTGTAACACTTGCTTTAATAAAGGTCTCTAATAGCGCTGTAATCTGTGGTTATAACGATCTTACTTGTAGCTCAAATTCTTTCTATAAATTCTACCAGAAAACTAAAAATATTGGCAGTTAAATGGTATTTGATATTGGACGGCACCGAGTACCCGCACGCGCCCGCTGGCGTAATTACCTTCCGTGCGCCTACCGCAGGGTTAACATGCAGCTCACCTCTTACACACTCACAAGCTCTCTGACGGTTACTGGCTCACACGCACTAATCCAACGCTGTGAGTCACTCATACCCATACACTCCTGCTAGCCCATTTTTACTCACTCATTCAGCCAAAGTCATTGCCATTGTCTCTTTGTGTCTGTCACAGTCTCCTGCCTCACAGCCACAGTCTCCTTCGTTCCATCCCACTACTACTGTCTTCCCCCACTGCCACGGTCTCCCTCTTGCTCTCCCTTGCTGCTACTATCTCATTTGTTGTCTCTCACTGCTGCTGTTTCTTCCCATTGTCATTGTCTCTCTCTTTCTAGTTGTCATTGTCATAGACTCTGTCTGTCATTATTAATGGCTCTCATTCACTTTTTATTCCTCTTCCACTGGCACTGTTTCCTTCACTTTTTCCTAGCACTGCTCTGTCACTTTCAACTGTGTTCCACTGCCACTGTGTCCCTCTGTTTCTCTTACAATGCCTATTTATTACATTTCCGCTGTCTTCTTCTCTCTCAACATAAAGCGCGAGTAAGTTCACGTGCGAAAATTTTTGGGAAAACTTTTAAAGATGCTCAGGGTGGTCTAATGAGGCAGCTGGGAATCCACTTTTCAGTGAGTCTTTTAAACAGGAGTACATATATATAAAAAAGCTTTGCATCATCTCAGTTTCGAGAGTTACGGAACCTTTACTTAAAATTGGAATAGAGATCAACATACTGGTAAACATCTTTTCCGCCATTTTTATTGTTCATGAAATCCACACATTACATCTTGTACTACCATACAGCCAGACCTTCAGAGGTGGTGGTCCAGATGGCTGTACACACCGGTACATCTAATACCCATCAGCACATCCTCTTGCATTGATGCACGCCTGTATTCGTCGTGGCATACTATCCACAAGTTCATCAAGGCACTGTTGGTCCAGATTATCCCACTCCTCAACGGCGATTTCCTTTTCAATCTATCCCAGTCATGTCGTTAGGGTTCATGTCTGGAGAACATGCCTGTCACTCTAGTCGAGCGATGTCGTCATTCTGAAGGAAGTAATTCACAATATGTGCACGATGCGGGCGCGAACTGTCGTCCATGAAGATGAATGCCTCGCCAATATGCTGCCGATATGGTTGCACTATCAATCGGAGGTTGGCATTCACGTTTCGTACAGCCGTTACGGCCCCTTCCATGACCACCTGCGGCGTATGTCGGCCCGCACATAATGCCACCCCAAAACATTAGGGAACTCCACCTTGCTGCACTCGCTGGGCGGTGTGTTCAAAATGGTTCAAATGGCTCTGCGCACTATGGGACTCAACTGCTGAGGTCATTAGTCCCCTAAAACTTAGAACTACTTAAACCTAACTAACCTAAGGACATCACAAACATCCATGCCCGAGGCAGGATTCGAACCTGCGACCGTAGCGGTCTTGCGGTTCCAGACTGCAGCGCCTTTAACCGCACGTCCACTTCGGCCGGCTTGGGCGGTGTGTCTAAGGCGTTCAGCTTGACCGGGTTGCCTATAAAACACGCCTCCGACGATTGTCTGGTTGAATGCATATGCGACACGCATCGGTGAAGAGAACGTGATGTCAATCCTGAGCGGTCCATTCGGCATGTTGTTGGGCCCATCTGTACAGCGCTGCGCAGTGTCGTGGTTGCAAAGATGGACATCGCCATGGACGTCAGGAGTGAAGTCGCGCATCAATCAGCCCATTGTGCACAGTTTGAGTCGTAACACGACGTCCTGTACATGCAAGAAAAGCATTATTCAACATGGTGGCGTTGCTGTTAGGGTTCCTTCCAGGCAATTCACTGCAGTACTAGCCCTTGGGCGGTTTGAGCGAGACATGTTATCTACAATTCCTGTCTCCCTGAATCTCCTCCACGTCTGAACGACATCGCTTTGGTTGACTCCGAGACGCCTGGACACTTCCCTTGTTGAGAGCCCTTCCTGGCACAAAGTAACAATGCGGACGCGATCGAACTGCGGTATTGACCATCTAGGCATGGTTGAACTACAGACAACACGAGCCGTGTACCTCCTTCCTGGTGGAATGACAGGAACTGATCGGCTGACGAAACCCCCTCCGTCCAATAGGCGCTGCTCATCCATGGTTGTTTACATCTTTGCGCGGGTTTAGTGACATATCTAGTCAAAGGGACTGTGTCTGTGATACAATATCCACAGTCAACATCTTTAGGAGTTTTGGGAACCGCGGTGATGCAAAACTTTTTTGATACGTGTATATTCGCCTTCTTTGTAGTCTGATAAGAGCGTTTTTCCGCTGGCTCCCTTGTAATGTATAAAAAGAACAAACGACTTGCACCGTTTGCATACGCTGGAGAAAGTGTGTAATATTAAAGTGTTGACGCTGAACTGTAGGATGTTTACAGTAAGAGGAACCTCCTGTTGGGTATAAAAATGATCTCTAGCCCGAGGGCTAGCCAGAACATCACCAACAGAACCCAAGGTATGAACCCCGGAAATTTCCGGTTTTATGAGCGACATTTTGGAACATATTGGTAGAGCATTCTGTCGCATACCATATCATTTGTTGCCAAAAATGACTTGACGCTAATGGGCAATTGTTGTCCACGTTTCGATGTATTCTGCAGCAAAGGACTTGTTTTTTAAAATCCTGGAGGTCAGTTGATGATGATGTGGTCGATGGTCGCCTCGGGGCACTAATTGCAGTGTGTGATTCAGTCTGTTTTAACTGATGAAGCTGTTGCCCGTGCTTTCCGTAACTGCAGCGCAAGCGGAACAGTGTGACGAGAAACTTTTTGCCACGGTCGTGGCGCAGTGTTCGCGACTATTTGTGCAAAGTGCCGTCCTTGATGCTGGTGTGATAGGGGCAGTTTGCTGTTCCAAGTGGCTCTAATTTGCAGTCAGATATTCTGGAACAGACCTAGGATGCATTTACCTGTGACGGGTGTGTTACAGCTCTAGATATGCACTCCCACACGGAGAGCTGGAATGCGATTGTAATATGCTAACAAGTCAAACACGCTACAGTACATGGTCTCTAGTTTGGAGAAATGTGTTCTACGCCAGACTGCGTACGTTGAGAAATAAATATGTAGACACGAAGAATAGAGTTGTAAAAATGGTAATAATGTGTTATTTGAAAAGTTTAAAGTGTTTTCAGCAAGCCCTCGTAGCAAATTATCGCGGATGCCGAGTATTGGCGCACATCAACTTATTTAATTATAGCGCTGAAAACGAAAACTCAATTTCTCTCCTTGTGAGTCTACGTAATTTCCAGCAACCTTCTGAAAAATCACTTCCCAAACGCTAAGATTCTCCTTTTCGGTTTTTCGCACTGTTCATGATTCACCTTCATACACTGCTGTATTCCATACGTATATTCTCAGAGATAGCTTTCTCAGAAGCAGACATATGTTTGATATTATTAGTCTTCTTTTAGTGAGGCATGCTTTCTTTGCCTGAACTAGTCTGCTTCATATGTCCTCCTTGTTTTGTTGGTCAAGTTTCATTTTCCGACGAAGGTAACAGAATTCTTTCAATTTATTCAGTAAATGTAACCATCCCTAATCCTGCATTTTCTGTCAATAGCATCTGCAATATTTCCTGCGTCGAATTAATTAAGTTCAACAAAATATACGAATGCAGTTTACTTTGTACAGCCAACACCAGCATCGTATTTAACATATTTTATTATCAGATACATTTGCCCCTTGCCACCAATTCCCTTAATCTCATCAGCGCACAACAGAAATGCATTACTTTCATTCAGTCCTTCAACAATGTATCTGTACTGTAGTTCCACAATTCACGTTCAGAGGGTCCTGAAGGCACTGGTTTTTCTGATTTTCCTAATTGTGTCGTTACATGGTCTTCAGTAATTTTATCTCTTGCACTAATGTGGAAACGAAGACAATCTTCAAAATTTCCACCTTCAGAGTGTTTTCCACAACTAAAATATCATGAACACAGAAAAATATTTTTTTAGAAATAGACTTTAGTTTGATTGTGTTAGGTTCAATTAGTGCCGCACTGGATGAGTTCAATTTCTCAGTTATATTTCTTTCTTTTCATCTCTACAAAATACAAATAACTTTTTTACATCCGTTGCCGCTTCTGAGTGGCAATAGGATTGGGAATGTGCCCCTGCATCTTCATTGAAATGCTTATAGTCCTCTGCAGCATTAGACAGAAGGCAGTGCCTAATTTGTTTGCGGATGTTAAATATCAATAAGCAAAACTAATTTCTCCAAAAGTGAACCACGACTAATGGAGTTGTGAATAAGGAGGAAGAGGTGTTATTCTTGATTAAATTCAATGATATAACCAATTCATAGGCTTGACAACAAATTACGTAGTAGAAATAGTTCATAATTGAGGTCTTCTTTTTTCCGTGTGAGCTTGATAACATCTCACCTGGAAGTATAGGTCTCTCTCAAGGATGGAATGCTTCGTCAAGATAGCTGTGCGTTGCTCTTACATTGATTTAGCGAAGTGCAGTGGTATCAACATCTACATGGGTCGTTTTTACCTTAAGTCTTATAATACTCGACTATGCCAATGCCTAGGATTACGAGGGAGGAGGGGTGGACTCGGGCCCCATCTGCACCCTTCTGCTCTTATGAGCGCCAGACAAGAAGGTGATAATGCAATTTGCAGTTGTACCAGAACCTATAGAGTCGAATATTTTTCATCCAGCTAAGTGCGCAATTGTTACGAAACTACCTGTAAAACGTAACCCGTCACTTACTCTTAACGAAATTGTCGAACCACATCATATCCCATTGTGTTGCTGTGCTGCGGTTTTTGTGTAGTGCTCAGCCTGATGACTAGTTTGATGTAGAGCTCCATACTGGTCGATGCTGTCAGGTTCTTGTATATGACATGACAGGTAATGTTTATGAGTGGTGAATCATTGGTCAGTGCCTACTTCAATTTTATATTTCATATGGCACACAGCTTTATATTCATCTTAATTTAGAGTTAGTTTTCAGACTTTATAATAACTGATGCTTTATCAACATCCGCTTGGAAAGTTTTGTAATTTTTATCGAGCAACACTTTCGTTTTATCTCATAAGTCATATGGTTGGA
This sequence comes from Schistocerca americana, assembly GCF_021461395.2. Classification (NCBI taxonomy): domain Eukaryota; kingdom Metazoa; phylum Arthropoda; class Insecta; order Orthoptera; family Acrididae; genus Schistocerca; species Schistocerca americana. Next base: position 486,146,468 of record NC_060126.1, on the reverse strand, counting down.
ACTAACGCTGTACCCAAAGTCAAAACTGTCATCTGCCGCGTCCCTAGGGTTAACCGTAAATTACCTCTTCGCCTGCAGTCCATCCTTGTATCAAAAATAACTCTCAATGTTTCGCAAAAAACTGTTTTTCAGCTTTTCAACTAATTACAAGAAGATAGAAGCTTAGAGGCCTCTTTCCCGTTACTGCAAAGGGAATTTCTAAAATCGATAAGATTGTTATGTTGATTAAACTGCTGTTAGGCGCGCGTTTGTTCCGTTTAATCCTTCCGTTCAAATCCTCTCGGATTATATTGTCCGCATTTTGCAGGGAATTCGAAACAGGATCATCAGTGTATTTAATCAGCCCGGTTGACCAAATAACCACGGCTAACACGATCTACCGGCTGCCGGGTGTTCATTTCTCCCTGCTTAAATACCAATATTAGTTTCCAGTAGTGCGTTAATAAAAAATTGTTTGTGTCAATTTCAACAGTCTGCCAAATTCAGACTGTTTATCCAGTCATACACTTGACTTGTTTAGAAACATAAATTTTCCATGTGGCTGGTATAGGAGCTACCTGAACATTAGTAAAAATGCATTTACACAGAGGCTGGAGCAAATAATATGTATACGATAAAATAAATACCTCATTAACTGCACTTGCTCCCTTGCTTATCTGCAACGAACTGACGTTCTCTGATTTCCGTCTTGTTACTGCAATAGTACACACAATACCAGCGGAAAAAAAATACTCGTATGGGAGCACAAAAAAGACGATTATGCTTCTGTTTATTAAAAGATTCTGACTGAAAAGTGGGGTAGTTACAAGCTGCCTCATTCTACCTTCCTCAGCATTTTGAAGATTTTTCCCAAAAATTTTGCTTTCGAACGTTTTCGCCCTCTCTTCACCATGCAATTCCTTTCACTCCTTCAAACTCCCCGACTGTAACTCGCTCACATCCACTAGTCCAAAGCTGTAAGTTGTTCATACCCATCCACTCCTACATGCCTATTCTCACTCAGTCATCCAGCCAAAGTCGTTGTCATTTTCTCTTTGTGTGTCTCTGTCACTGTCTCCTGTCTCACAGCCACACTCTGCTTCCTTCTGTCCTACTACTACTGTCCTCACTTACTGTCACTGTCTCCTTCATGCTCTCTCTTACTGCTACCAATTCATTCATTCCCCACTGCTACTGTATCTTCCACTGTCTCTCTTTCTCTCTCTCTCTCTTTCCTCGTTGTCATTGTCATAGACTTCGTCTCCCATTATCACTGGCTCTCACCCACTTCCACTTTATCTTTATTCCTCCCCAATCCCCTGGCACTGTCTCCTTCGCTCTTTTCCTAGCACCGTTCTGTCACCGTCAGCTGCCTCTATGTCCCTCCCTTTCTCTCACGCTGCCATTGTCTCCTTCTCTCTTTCTATACTACAACCACTGTCTACTAACTTCCAGTATTTGTATATTACTTTGCCGTCTCATTCCCATTGCAACTGTCTCGTCTCTCAGCACAAAAAAAGCACGGATATGTTCGTAAGCAAAATTTCTTGGGAAAAAATTTTAAGGTGCTGAGGTAGGTCTAATGAGGCAGCTGGTATCCACTTTCCAGTCAGTCTTTTAAACAGTGCCTTTTTTGTGCTCCAGTAGGAGCATCTTTCCGCTGGCTCCCTTCTTTTCCCTCGTACAGCAGAGCATGTCACTCATAACAAAAGAATTTTGATAGTTTACTTATGTGAAATTGAAATACAGCAAAACTATATAATTTTACAAGTCAGACTGGATTACATGTGTAAAAAAATTTTGCGTGTGCTCGAGTACTACACCAACATGGGGTTCCCAGAACCCTTGTGATGATAACGGAGACACTTCACAGCATATTTCTCTGTGCTAAGTCACTTTATAAAACTACTTTTTCGCCTCACACCGGATTTTACGCGTTTATTTTACGTGTAGAAGTACCTCTGTATCGCGGAAACGAATAAAAATACCAAGAAAATTTTCAAGGCCTGTTCGAGATCGGAATGTGAGGAATATATCGTAAAAACTTCAGCCATTTGCTTTGCGTAGCAATCTTCGAAACCGCGCTTCGGTTTTGGTACACAAAAACTAAGTTTTTCAGGTTTTCTCAGGAACTGCCCGTGAACTAAATGGTGCGTCTATAAGACCCCTAAGGCACACCCTAGACCATGCCTAACGCAAAAAGAACCAACCTATTTGCTCCATTTGCCTAAGCTAGAGGAAGTGTGTAATATTAAAATTCTGACCTTGTGCTGTGGAGTAGTTAAATCAAGACGATCCTTCTGTAGTTTATACAAATGTTCTCCAGCTCAAGGGCTGTCCAAAACACTTGACCCTACTTTTCTATCGCCAACAGAACGCGTGGTGTGTGTGCCGGAAGAACCCCTTTTTTACTGGCGGCCTTTTCGAACATATTAGGTAATAGTCACAACTACGGACTAGGGAAAAATATTCTGGTTGTGACAAAAACTATTAGGCACCAATGCATCACTTTAAGCTGTAATGGTAAACTGATTTGTGATACATTTCGTCTTATCTGCTGTCGATTACATGTACTAGACTCGAATGCCTTTAGCTAGTGAGCTACATTTACGTAATACTTTAGTTAAACTTCGATTTCAAAGCTCTGACAGCACATTAAATTTTATTGTAATTTCGTGATGCATTTGATACCAGTCACACTTAACATGTTTACTCTTGTGGCCATTTATGAACGAATCCAATATACATATCTAGTGCTCTGTTTGTGAACGCGCCAAATTATACTAACATTTATGTCAAGAAAGGAGTACATATGGTTCATAGTGAAGCTTTACTTATTGTAGAAGATAGCTTCGTTAAACTGAACCATGACACCTGATATTTTAATCAACACAGAATTAAATAACAGAACTACGCTAAAGTTTAACCACCCAGTGAACATACAGAAGACAGTGATGTCAGAGAGAATTTTTACGAATACCGTATTTACTGGAATCTAAGCCGCACTTTTTTCCGGTTTTTGTAATCCAAAAAAACCGCCTGCGGCTTAGAATCGAGTGCAAAGCAAGCGGAAATTCTGAAAAATGTTGGTGGGTGCCGCCACAACTAACTTCTGCCGTCGAATATATGTAGCGCTACATAGGCATGCTTTGTAGGCACAAAGATAAATACTGGCGCCAAAACCGCTGCATCATTAAACAAATTAAAAAAAAAGGTGGAAGACGAGCTTTTTTCTCCGCCCCGAGTTTCGACCACTGCATTTTCGTACATTATCCAACGAAGTAAATACAAATTCCGTATTGTTCATCTTCGAATGTAGCAGCAGCATTTCAATGTTCTACGCAAAATCCGACTGGCAAGACTGTTTGGGATGTTTGTCAATATGGCCAACTCTACATTCTGTATTTTTTCCTACCTGTGAGAAGAGATGGTTACTAATAGGAACTTTTATGAATTGTGAATCACATGCAGTATTCTCTTCACCATAAAAATAATACGAATATAAACATTTTACCATGTATTGTTTCGTGTTTGCTGCTATCTCATTTAAATCCTGTCTGCCTAATAAACTACGAAACTAGAATGAGACAACAGCAAACGCGGAAGAATATACATATCATGCCATCTTTATATTCGTATTATTCTTATGCCTAATAGTGATACAGTCAGAAATGAAGCACGGCAATTGACTAGATTTTTAAATCTAAGATGACTCTAATTTCTGTGCAGAATGTAATGTACTAAAGAGGCGCCTGCAAAGATTTTCAAACGGAGAAAAATTTTCGCTAAACTCTCGTTCAGAACATCTATCATACGCAGTCTATTATTTGGTTCTTGTTAATCATTAGCAAAGAAAGCAGCAGTGTAAGTAACAACAAATAGCAGTCTCCTGCCATTGTTTCGCTAATGAGACGATTCCCCCTTTTTTTATTTTTTTTTTATTTTTTTATTTTTTTAATTATAAGCGACGGTAGCGCACACAAAAGGAAGCCATGCCGCGAGGGGCGACAGGCCGTAAACACGCACTATCAGAATGCAACAAACAATGCATGACACAGTACGGTAATGCATTTTCAGCTTAGAGTGACATCAATTCAAACCAGACGAAGCACGTGAAAAAGGAAGCGTACCCGTATAAATAAGGACGGAGCGCGTGACGCATAGCAATGGCTACCTGGCAAAGCGTAACTGCTAAGCTTACGATTCGAATCAAACTACTGTAGCTGTATCGTCATTCATTCGATCTAAATTGTGTCTCATATTACAATGGACCAACTTTGTTTCGATTTGGAGATGCGGCCTAAAACTTTTGTCTCCCCTTGAATTTCGAGTCTCAAATTTCAGGTGCGGCTTAGAGTCTGGAAAATTTTTTTTCCTTGATTTCGAGTATCATTTTTCAGGTGCGGCTTAGATTCGAGTGCGGCTTAGATTCGAGTAAATACGGTAAACATCAAGGGAATGACATGTATCAACCAATTATTTTGTCAATTTTGGATTTTGGGTGAAAATACATTTTAATTTTTAAGTCTTACACATATTGCCTTCTTACAAAGCCAGTACAATCGAGTATTTATAAACTGTTATTCTATATCAAAAGAATTGGATTTTGTGAGACGCATCACTTAAAATTTATGACAACACCCACCTGGTCTCATCCTGGTATGACGGTACGAGCTAAGTGGTATTTTGTTACTTCTCCCTGCTGCTGATAACGTAACACAGCTTCCAATTAATAATTTTTTTGCTGCAGTTATTTACCATCAGACAGGAACAAGGTTTCTATTGCAACGTCATTGATGCTACTAACGAACTCTGACACTTGTTCGTCATTAGCAGCAAATCAGAGCACAGCGTATTTACACATTTCTAATAATCACTCATTCATTATGTCCAATCACTCTGTTTCACGCTAATACGAAAGTGAACTGCCCACTATGGTTTCCGCTAATAAGCTCTACTGTTACTCGCACAGCCGTAAGCTGACATTCGGCGCGGTGGCTGATGGGAGCGACCGCAAAGGATTCTGCCTAATCCATCGTTCACAGTATGCCTCACACTGGGCGTTAAATCGGACTACGGGTATAGCATATTGATGCGACTCGACTGGATCTTCCAGTTCCCGCATAGGCAGCAATTAAGACCGTCCGTCCATAATATACACTATGTGATCGAAAGTATCCGGACACCTGGCTGAAAATGACTTACAAGTTCGTGGCACCCTCCATCGGTAAGGCTGGAATACAATATGGTGTTGGCCCACCCTTACCCTTGATGACAGCTTCCACTCTCACAGGCATGCGTTCACTCAGGTGCTGGAAGGTTTCTTGGGGAATGGCAGCCCATTCTTCACGGAGTGTTGCATTGAGGAGAGGTATCGATGTCGGTCGGTGAGGTCTGGCACGAAGTCGACGTTCCAAAACATCCCAAAGGTATTCTGTAGGATTCAGGTCAGGACGCTGTGCAGGCCAGTCCATTACAGGGACGTTAGTGTCGTGTAACCATTCCGCCACAGGCCGTGCATTATGCTGGTGCTCGATAGGGTGGAAACATACAATCACCATCCCCGAATTGCTCTTCAACAGTGGGAAGCAAGAAGGTGCTTAAAACATCAATGTAGGCCTGTACTGTGATAGTGCCACGCAAAACAATGGGTGCAAGCCCCCTCCACGAAAAACACGACCACACCATAACACCACCGCCCACGAATTTTACTGTTGGCACTACACACGCTGGCAGATGACGTCCACCGGGCATTCGCCATATCCACACCCTGCCATCGGATCGCCACATTGTGTACTGTGGTTCATCACTCCACACAACGTTTTCCCACTGTTCAGTCGTCCAATGTTTGGGCTCCTTACAAAAAGCAAGGCGTTGTTTGGCACTTACCGGCGTGATGTGTGGCTTACGAGCAGCCGCTCGACCATGAAATCCATGTTTTCTCAACTCCTGCCTAACTATCATGGTACTTGCAGTGGATCCTGATGCTGTTTGGAATTTCTGTGTGATGGTCTGGATAGATGTCTGCCTATTACACATTACGTCCCTCCTCAACAGTCGGCGGCCTCTGTCACTCAACAGACGAGGTCTGCCTGTACGCTTTTGTGCTGTACGTTTCGCTTCACGTTTCTACTACAGTATCACATCGGAAACAGTGGACCTAGGGATGTTTAGGAATGTGGAAATCTCGCGTACTGACGTATGACTCAAGTGACACTAAGTCACCTGACCACGTACGAAGTCCATGAGTTCCGTGCAGCGCCCCATTCTGCTGTCTCACGATGGCTACTGAGGTCGCTGATTGCAGTACCTGGCAGTAGGTGGCAGCACAATGCACCTAATATGAAAAACGTATGTTTTTGGGGGTTTCCGTATACTTTTGATCACATAGTGTATCATTGTTATTCAAATATTACTTTTATTATTAGTTAGCTTCACTCACCAGAGGTGTCATACACTCAGAATCGATTATCATTGCTGACTAGACATACAAAAAATATTAAAGTTCCCATAAAACTCGAAATGTGAAGATAACGAAAACTCACAAATTATATCTGCATATTTATACTCTATGCATATTTGTGTTAGTAATTCGCCATGTTCAGTCACAAGACAACACCGATAAGGCAAAACATTATGAGGACTGCCCTGCTCGACGTTGGATGCCATCTGATGGCGTTGCGGGCATGTGGCGCGGTAACAAACGTGTGTAAGCGAGGCAGACATGGGTGTGGTATCAATCCAGCGAAGATATGGACTGCAAATGAGGAAAACCATTGAGATAAGCGACTTTGGCAAATGACTGATTATTATTACGCAGAGCCTGTGAACGAGCATCTCGAAAACGGCGAAACTGGTCGAATGTTCACGTGCTACTGTCGTGAGCATATACGGAAAGAGGTAGGAGGACAGTGAAAGTGCCACTCGGCGCTAAGTGGTTGGACAACCACGGCTCTTCACAAAACGTGGGGCTAGGAGGTTTGTCTGCTCTGCAAGGTAGGACAGATGGCGGTCTGTGGTATCTCTGCCGAAAGAGCACAATGTTGGTGCACACACAAGTGTTTCAGAGCCCACCGTTCATAGTACATTGTTGAACATGGAGTTGCCAGCAGACTACCCCTGTGTGTTCACCCTATGACCAAACGACATTGTGAAGTAAGACTGCAGTGGTCACAGGACCATCGCCATTCGACCGTCGATCAATGGAAACGTGTCGGCTCTTCGGGTGAATCAGTTTTTGCTACATTAGGACGATGGTCGTCTCCACAAACACCGTCATCGAAGTGAAAGGTGCCTCGATTTGTGCAGAGAGCCACGGACGCAGGCCGCTGGGAGCAGTATTATGCTAAGGGAGATATTCTCCAGCGTTTACATGGGACCTGTGGTAGCAATTGATGACACGCTGACAGCGGTGAACCAGCTGCCTCCCTTCATACTTGGTGTCTTCTTCGACGGCGATGTCATCTTTCAGCAATGTCTCGGAGCCAGAAACGTGTTACAGTGGTTTTGAGGAGCACTGTAGTGAACTCACGTTGATGTCTCTGCGACCACGTTCACCTGAAGTAAGTCATATGGAACCCGCATGGGTCGCTATCGGGCGCCATCACCACATACTCAAATCAGTGGCCCGTTATTTACGCGTATTACGTGTGAGCTGTGTTGGCTGGTATCGATTTCCCTTCCGGGCGACTTCTTCTGCGTGGTTTCTCCTCTGGTCGTTCGGTGGTGCTGCCGCCGCACCGCGGCTGGTGGGCCGAAGTTTCGCGGCGTGCGAGTCTCGTTTGGACAGCGCTGGGAGGAAGTAGGAGCTCAGAGCTGAAGTGCTCGGGACGACGGTTGACCGACTGTGCGGGAACTGACCAAAGGCTCCTTTCCACGAAAGGTTGACGGCTATTGGTTTTCCATCGAATGTGTGTTGCTGCCGCCGCCCATTCTGTTGCCGTCCGTCGAAGTGACATCTTGGTAACAAGCTGTCAGCTGGCGATTCTCTTGCAACCTTTTCGCATGCCTGTGATTTGATCAAGTACGACCGTTGGTTGGTCGGTCGGTCGTCTCAGTGGAGGAATGTGTTGGGTCTTTTGGCCGCTTCTGGGTTCTGTGCGCCCCTGATTACTTGCAATTCGTCCCTATTGCTGCACAGTGACTGGTTTTAGTATTATTTGGGTATTGATGGGGTACTGAATGGGGTACTGATTTTTAGTGGATCTGTGAAGGGGCGTAACTAATAGGACTCCTGTTAGGATAGACAGGGCAATTATTGCGCCCAGTTGTTAAACTCTTTTTTAAGTTGTGTTTTAGAATTACATTGGCCTTCTGATGAAGTGTCGTTAGCCCTAGCCGCACAGGGGTCGGATGTCATGTAGCGGACACAGTGAACTGTTGATGAATGTCCTATGTTGGTAAGGTGCAGTATTTGTATTTTGTGAAATTTTCGAATGAGCAATCAATCTTAAACGCAGTCAGAGTACTGGATTTGTGCAGGCAACTTGTTGTAATTACCTTGCATTAATATCGTGTTTAAATATATCCACTTGTTTAAACGTTTGTGAGTGAATATACATATTTTTTATTATTTATTGGACTTAAGTGTTATAGGCTTATTCAGGTGCTTGCCATTTTTTTAATAAAAAAGGTAACTAATTTAAAGAAAGTTCAGGTGGTGAATTATTCTTGTGTTTTACGTGGTTTCTGTCTAAGTTGACCAAATACTAATATGAGGTGTCAGTTTTGCAGGCTGGGCTAGTTAGCCACATTGTATGCTGATGCAGCTCCAGGTTGTCTGACTGGCCAAAATAAGCTTCGCTGTGTGCCTCACCAGCCGGCCGACTTGACGGGAGAGGAAGCGGGCGCGCTTCTGGGCGGAGGCCAGTACCAGCACACCATTGGCACCACCATTCCATGCCGAGTTGCGGCTGTGTGTCGCCGGTCACTTAACTTCTACATCTACATCTACATTTATACCCCGCAAGCCACCCAGCGGTGTGTGGCGGAGGGCACTATACGTGCCACTGTCATTACCTCCCTTTCCTGTTCCAGTCGCGTATGGTTCGCGGGAAGAACGACTGTCTGAAAGCCTCCGTGCGCGCTCTAATCTCTCTAATTTTACATTCGTGATCTCCCCGAGAGGTATAAGTAGGGGGAAGCAATATATTCGATACCTCATCCAGAAACGCACCCTCTCGAAACCTGGCGAGCAAGCTACACCGCGATGCAGAGCGCCTCTCTTGCAGACTCTGCCACTTGAGTTTCTTAAACATCTCCGTAACGCTATCACGCTTACCAAATAACCCTGTGACGAAACGCGCCGCTCTTCTTTGGATCTTCTCTATCTCCTCCGTCAAACCGATCTGGTACGGATCCCACACTGATGAGCAATACTCAAGTATAGGTCGAACGAGTGTTTTGTAAGCCACCTCCTTTGTTGATGGACTACATTTTCTAAGCACTCTCCCAATGAATCTCAACCTGGTACCCGCCTTACCAACAATTAATTTTATATGATCATTCCACTTCAAATCGTTCCGCACGCATACTCCCAGATATTTTACAGAAGTAACTGCTTCCAGTGTTTGTTCCGCTATCATATAATCATACAATAAAGGATCCTTCTTTCTATGTATTCGCATTACATTACATTTGTCTATTTTAAGGGACAGTTGCCACTCCCTGCACCAAGTGCCTATCAGCTGCAGATCTTCCTGCATTTCGCTACAATTTTCTAATGCTGCAACTTCTCTGTATACTATAGCATCATCCGCGAAAAGCCGCATGGAACTTCCGACACTACCTACTAGGTCATTTATATATATTGTGAAAAGAAATGGTCCCATAACACTCCCCTGTGGCACGCCAGAGGTTACTTTAACGTCTGTAGACGTCTCTCCATTGATAACAACATGCTGTGATCTGTTTGCTAAAAACTCTTCAATCCAGCCACACAGCTGATCTGATATTCCGTAGGCTCTTACTTTGTTTATCAGGCGACAGTGCGGAAGTGTATCGAACGCCTTCCGGAAGTCAAGAAAAATAGCATCTACCTGGGAGCCTACAAAGAACGAAACTAGTCTAGCTTGAAGGGGGAAACCATGTGGCGCTATGGTTGGCCCGCTAGATGGCGCTGCCATAGGTCAATCGGATATCAACTGCGTTTTTTAAAATAGGAACCCCCATTTTTATTACATATTCGTGTAGTACATAAAGAAATATGAATGTTTTAGTTGGACCGCTTTTTTCGTTTTGTGATAGATGGCGCTGTAATAGTCACAAATGCATACGCAAGTGGTATCACATTAACATTCTGCCAGTGCGGACGATATTTGCTTAGTGATACATTACCCGTGTTAAAATGGACCGTTTAACAATTGCGGAAAAGGTCGATATCGTGTTGATGTATGGCTATTGTGATCAAACTGCCCAACGGGCGTGTGCTATGTATGGTGCTCGGTATCCTAGACGACACCACCTAAGTGTCCGGACCGTTCGCCGGATAGTTACGTTATTTAAGGAAACAAGAAGTGTTCAGCCACATGTGAAACATCAACCACGACCTGCAACAAATGATGATGCGCAAGTAGGTGTTTTAGCTGCTGTCGCGGCTAATCCGCACATCAGTAGCAGCCAAATTGCGCGAGAGTCGAGAATCTCAAAAACGTCGGTGTTGAGAATGCTACATCAACATCGATTGCACTCGTACCATATTTCTATGCACCAGGAATTGCATGTCGACGACTTTGAACGTCGTGCACAGTTCCGCCACTGGGCACAAGAGAAATTACGGGACGATGACAGATATTTTGCACGCGTTCTATTTAGCGACGAAGCGTCATTCACCAACAGCGGTAACGTAAACCGACATAATATGCACTACTGGGCAACGGAAAATCCACGGTGGCTGCGACAAGTGGAACATCAGCGATCTTGGCGGGTTAATGTATGGTGCGGCATTATGGGAGGAAGGATAATCGGTCCCCATTTTATCGATGGCAATCTAAATGGTGCAATGTATGCTGATTTCCTACGTAATATTCTACCGATGTTACTACAAGATGTTTCACTGCATGGCAGAATGGCGATGTACTTCCAACATGATGGATGTCCAGCACATAGCTCGCGTGCGGTTGAAGCGGTATTGAATAGCATATTTCATGACAGGTGGATTGGTCGTCGAAGCACCATACCATGGCCCGCACGTTCACCGGATCTGACGTCCCCGGATTTCTTTCTGTGAGGAAAGTAGAAGGATATTTGCTATCGTGGTCCACCGACAACGTCAGATAACATGCGTCAGCGCATTGTCAATGGATGTGCGAACATTACGGAAGGTGAACTACTCGCTGTTGAGAGGAATGTCGTTACACGTACTGCCAGATGCATTGAGGGTTGACGGACATCATTCTGAGCATTTATTGCATTAATGTGGTATTTACAAATAATCAAACTGTAACAGCATGCGTTCTGAGAAATGATAACTTCACAAAGGCACATGTATCACATTGGAACAACCGAAATAAAATGTTCAAACGTAGCTACGTTCTGTATTTTAATTTAAAAAACCTACCTGTTACCAAGTGTTCGTCTAAAATTGTGAGCCATATGTTTGTGACTATTACAGTGCCATTTGTCACAAACCGAAAAAAGTGGTCCAACTAAAACATTCATATTTCTTTACGTACTACACGAATATGTAATAAAAAATAGGGGTTACTGTTTAAAAAAACGCAGTTGATATCCGTTTGACCTAAGGCAGCGCCATCTAGCGGGCCAACCATAGCGCCATCTGGTTTCCCCCTTCAACCTAGACAAGTTTCGTTCATTGTAGTTATTTCGTTTGACGCTTATTTCGTGAGATATTTCGCCCGGTCACGATCAATGGACCACCCTCTATGTGTGTATATACATTTGGAATTGTTACCAATTTAGCAAACGTTTAAGCCCCTGCAGGCTTACTTGCTGTCACTGTTTTCACATTTTTTGTATTCCTGGTAGCCACCACCTTGGCCTAGTTCTTTTGAAGCGGGCATTTACTCTCTTACATTGTTTTAGAAGAATTGTAAGATATGTTGATCTATTTCTGCTAAAGAGCATTTTTGAATTTTTTAAAAGGCAATATTTCTAAGGTTTGTGGTGCTCTGTATTGACCTTGACCATGTTGTAACACTTCAAAATTCCAAGGCAATTTCTAGGCGTTCTGGCGCTTGATAATTATTGATTTCGACCTCGTAAATTTTTTAAGAGTGAATTTAACGTAAATACTATGCCTTCTGGCGGTCTGTGGTTATTGATGTTGATCTTGTTGCAATTTTTTTTAAATAGGGATACATTTCAAACCAATTTTTTAAGCCTTTCTGGCGCTCTGTGATTATTCGTTGCTGTTAACTGGCTTTTCGATTCATTCCATTGTAAAGAAAAATTTTAAATGTTTTCAAGAAATAAATATAGATGTTATCAATCACAATTGATACTGAACGTGGGGTTTGGCCCCTCCATTAATTTCTGCCGCCACCAATGAAACTCCATTTCAACATGACCTATTCGTAAACATCTAATGCCACATACCTCCACAAACCAACCAACAAACTGTCGGATACTGATATGCAGAATCAGTGATATATTTCTCTCTAAATACGGGCAAACAAGTTATTAAGCAAGTGGTCATAATCTTTTGGCTCATCAGTGTATATTTTCTATAATACTCAAGATAGCAGCATGGGGTGAATTTTAACTTACACTTCGAAACTGAAAGTTTACTTCTGCGCCAGTTGCCGGTACAGATCTTCCAAGTGCTGACATCTCGACCGCTCGTAACCGCTTAGCATTCTCATTTTCAACAGGATGTCGTTTGGTCAACATGTGAACATGTAGGGGTGGCCTGCTGCGGAGCTCCATGTTCAACAGTGTATTATGAACGGTGTGCTCCGGAACAGCTGCGTGGCGTCATTTCCGTCGAGGGTAGAGTACTTACTGCATTTACTACAGTCAAGGCATTTAGCGAATGTACCAGCTGTTTCAAGACACTGTTTCTTCATAAAGGGTGTTTCACAGTCCTTGCCTCAAATATCCAGGGGTGACAGATCACGTCATGGGGAACAACTTTAGTTAGGGACAAAACGTTCCATGACATTGCTCAGTGCCACCATGAGTATTTTTATTGAATACGCCAAGCCTGGGACAACGAGATTTCACGGAACCAGCAGGGTCTACCAACCAGCTGTGCTGCACATGCGTAGTGTCTACGTCAGTAAACTGATAGAGTCGTTCTCGAGAAGTGTCTCTCAGCGGAGAAAGTTATTTTAGAATCTTGGCCTATAGCATTTCAGAACGCACCCTGCCACGTCACGGGGGCATAACCAATTATAAAAGACGCTTAGAGTCGCCGGAACAGTCGGCGAACACATTGTCACTCACAAAAATTGTTTCCCCTGACGTGATTCATCAGCCCTAAATGTTTGATGGAAATACTTTGAAACATCATATATGTTGTTGTTATTGTGGTCTTCAGTCCTGAGACTAGTTTGATGCAGCTCTCCATGCTAATCTATCCTGTGTAAGCTCCTTCATCTCCCAGTACCTACTGCAACCTACATCCTTCTGAATCTGCTTAGTGTATTCATCTCTTGGTCTCCCTCTACGATTTTTACCCTTCACGCTGCCCTCCAATGCTAAATTTGTGATCCCTTGATGCCTCAGGACATGTCCTACCAACCGATCCCTTCTTCTAGTGAAGTTGTGCCACAGACTCTGCTCTTCTCTCCAATCCTATTCAATACCTCCTCATTAGTGATCTACCCACCTAATCTTCAACATTCTTCTGTAGCACCACATTTCGAAAGCTTCTATTCTCTTCTTGTCCGAACTATTTATTGTCCATGTTTCACTTCCATACATGGCTACACTCCATACAAATACTTTCAGAAACGACTTCCTGACACTTAAATCTATACTCGATGTTAACAAATTTCTCTTCTTCAGAAACGCTTTCCTTGCCATTGCCAGTCTACATTTTATAAGCTCTCTACTTCGACCATCGTCAGTTATTTTGCTCCCCAAATAGCAAAACTCCTTTACTACTTTAAGTGTCTCATTTCCTAATCTAATTCCCTCAGTATCACCCGACTTAATTCGACTCCCTGTATTTTATCCCTGCCACCTTCAGAATTTGAAAGAGAGTATTCCAGTCAACATTGACAAAAGCTTTCACTAAGTCTACAAATGCTAGAAACGTAGGTTTGCCTTTCCTTAATCTATTTTCTAAGATATGTCGTAGGGTCAGTATTGCCTCACGTGTTCCAATAATTCTACGGAATCCAAACTGATCTTCCCCGAGGTCGGCTTCTACCAGTTTTTCTATTCGTCTGTAAAGAATTTGCGTTAGTATTTTGCATCTGTGACTTATTAAACTGATAGTTCGGTAATTTTCACATCTGTCAACACCTGCTTTCTTTGGGATTGGAATTATTATATTCTTCTTGAAATCTGAGGGTATTTCGCCTGTCTCATACACTTGCTCACCAGATGGTAGAGTTTAGTCAGAGCTAGCTCTCCCAAGACTATCAATAGTTCTTATGGAATGTTGTCTACTCCCAGGACCTTGTTTCGACACAAGTCTTTAAGTGCTCTGTCAAACTCTTCACGCAGTATCACATCTCCCATTTCATCTTCATCTACATCCTCTTCCATTTCCATAATACTGTCCTCAAGAACATCGCCATTGTATAGACTCTCTATATACTCCTTCCACCTTTCTGCTTTTCCTTCTTTGCTTGGAACTTGGTTTCCATCTGAGCTCTTGATATTCATACAAGCGGTTCTCTTTTCTCCAATGGTCTCTTTGACTTTCCAGTAGGAAGTATCTATCTTACCCCTAGTGAGATAAGCCTCTACGTTATTACATTTGTCCTCTAGCCATCCCTGCTTAGCCATTTTGCACTTCCTGTCGATCTCATTTTTGAAATGTTTGTATTACTTTTTGCCTGCTTCATTTACTGCATTTTTATATTTTCTCCTTTCATTAATTTAATTCTATATATCATCTGTTACCCAAGGATTTCTACTAGCCCTCGTCTTTTTACCTACTTGATCCTCTGCTGCCTTCACTATTTCATTCCTCAAGGCTACCCATTCTTCTTCTACTGTATTTCTTTTCCCCATTCCTGTCAATTATTCCCTTATGCTCTCCCTGAAAGTCTGTACAATCTCTGGTTTAGTCAGTTTATCCAGGTCCCATTTCCTTAAATTCCCACCTTTTTGCAGTTTCTTCAGTTTCAATCTACAGTTCATAACCAATAGATTGTGGTCAGAGTCCACATCTGCCCCTGGAAATGTCTTACAATTAAAAACCTGTCTCCTAAATCTCTGTCTTACCATTATATAATCTATGTGATACCTTCTAGTATCTCCAGGCTTCTTCCATGTATACAACCTTCTTTCATGATTCTTGAACCAAATGTTAGCTATGATTAAGTTATGCTCTGTGTAAAATTCTACCAGGCGGCTTCTTCTTTCATTTCTTGCCCCCAATCCATATTCACCTACTACGGTTCCTTCTCTCTCTTTCCCTACTATCGAATTCCAGTCACCCATGACTATTAAATTTTCGTCTCCTTTCACTGTCTGAATAATTTCTTTTATCTCATCATTCATTTCATCAATTTCTTCGCCATCTGCAGAGCTAGTTGGCATATAAACTTTTACTACTGTAGTAGGCGTGGGGTCGTGTCTATCTTGACCATAATAATGCGTTCACTATGCTGTTTGTAGTAGCTTACCCGCACTCCTATTTTTTTATTCATTATTAGACCTACTCCTGCATTACCCCAATTTGATTTTGTATTTATAGCCCTGTATTCACCTGACCAGAAGTTTTGTTCCTCCTGCCACCAAACTTCACTAATTCCCACTATATCTAACTTTAACCTATCCATTTCCCTTTTTAAATTTTCTAAACTACCTGCCCGATTAAGGGTTCTGACACTACACGCTCCGATCCGTAGAACGCCAGTTCTCTTTCTCCTGATAACGACGTCCTCTTGAGTAGTCCCCACCCGGAGGTCCGAATGGGGGAGTATTTTACCCAAGAGGACGCCATCATCATTTAACCATACAGTAAAGCTGCGTGCCCTCGGGAAGAATTATGGCTATAGTTTCCCCTTGCTTTCAGCCGTTCGCAGTACCAGCACAGCAAGGCCGTAGTGTTACAAGGCCAAATCAGACAATCGTCCAGACTGTTGCCCCTGCAACTACTGAAAAGGCTGCTGCCCCTATTCAGGAACCAAACGTTTGTCTGGCCTCTCAACAGATACCCCTCCGTTGTGGTTGCACCTACGGTACGGCTGTCTGTATCGCTGAGGCACGCAAGCCTCCCCACCAACGGCAAGGTCCATGGTTCATGGGAGGGGGGGGGGGGGGGTCATCAGTCATCTGAGTCATTTTATGTGGCCCGCCACGAATTACTCTCCTGCGCCAACCACTTCATCTCAAAGTAGCACTTACAGCCTATGCACTCAGTTGTTTGCTGGGTGTATTCCAAACTCTCTTTCTCTACAGTTTTTAGCTTCTACAGCTCCCTCTAGTACCATGGAAGTCATTTCCTGATATCTTAACAGATGTCCTATCATCCTGTCCCTTATCCTTGCCAGTGTTTTCCATATATTCCTTTCCTTTCCGATTCTGGGCAGAATCTCCTCATGTTTTATCTTATCAGTCCACCTAATTTTCAACATTCGTCAGTAGCACCACATCTCAAATGCTTCGATTCTCTTCTGTTCCGGTTTTTCCACATTCCATATGTCACTACCATACAACGCTGTGCCCCAGCCGTACATTTGTTCCTCAAATTAAGGCCTGTGTTTGATACTAGCAGACTTCTCTTGGTCCGGAATACCCTTTTTGCCAGTGCTAGTCTGCTTTTGATGTCCTTCTTGCTCCGTTCGTCATTGGTTATTTTACTGCCTAGTAGTAGAATTCCTTAACTTCATCTACTTCGTGACCATCAAGCCTGATGTTAAGTTTCTCGCTGTTCTCATTTCTGTCACTTCTCATTACTTTCGCCTTTCTTCGATTTACTCTCAGTCCTATTCTCTACCCATTAGACTGTTCATTCCATTCAGCAGGTCATGTAATTCTTCTGCACTTTCACTCAGGATCGCAATGCCATCAGCGAATCGTATCGTTAATGCCCTTTCACTTTGAATTTTATTCCTATAATTGCTTCTGCCATTCTTCCATGTACAGATTGAATAGTAGGGGCGAAAGACTACATCTCTGTCTTACATCATTTTTAATTCGAGCACTTCGTTCTTGGTCGTCAATTCTTATTATTCCGCCTTGGCTTTTGTACATACTGTATATTACCCGTCTCTCCCTATAGCTTGCACCTGTTTTTCACAGAATTTTGGGACATCTTGCACCATTTTACATTTTCGAACGCTTTTTCCAGATCGACAAATACTAGCACATTCTCGATTTTCTTTTCCATTCTCCTCCATATTATTATTGTCAGGAACTTGGATGCATGAGCTGTTAAGCTGATTGTACGATAATTCTCGCATTTGTCAGCTCTTGCAGTCTTCGGAATTGTGTGGATGATATTTGCTCCGAAAGTCAGGTGGTATGTCACCAGACTCATACGTGAATAGTCGTTTTGTTACCACTTCTCCCAATGATTTTAGATATTTTGATGGAATGTTATCTATCCCTTGTGCCTTATTTGATCTTAAGTCCTCCAAAGCTCTCTTAAATTCTGATTCTAATACTGGATCCCCTATCTTCTCTTTGTTCTTCTATCACTTCAGACAAATTTCCCCCCCTCATAGAATCCTTCAATGTACTCTTTTCACCTATCCGCTCTTTCCTCTGCATTTAACAGTAAACTTCCCGTTGCACTCTTAATGTTACCACCCTTGCTCTTAATTTCACCGGGGGTTGTTTTGACTTTTCTCTATGCTAAGTCGGTTCTTCCGACAATCATTTGTTTTTCGAGTTCTTCACATTTTTCATGCAGCCATTTCGTCTTAGCTTTCCTGCACTTCTTATGTATTTCATTCCTCAACGACTTGTATTTCTGTATTCCTGAATTTCCGTGAACATTTTTTTACTTCCTTCTTTCATCGATCAACTGAACTATTTCTTCTTTTATCACTGGTTTCTTCGCAGTTACCTTCTTTATACCTACGTTTTTCTTTCCATCTTCTGTGTTACCCTTTTAAGAGATGTCCATTCCTCTTCAACTGTACTGCCTCTGAGCTATTCCTTATCGCTGTATTTATAGCCTTAGTGAACTTCAAGCGTGTCTCGTCATCCCTTAGTACTTCTTTATCCCACTTTTCCTGACTAATCTCTTCGATTTCAGCCTGCTCTTCATCACTACTACTATATCTTCTCCTGGGCACGCCTTACAATCCAGTATCTGATTTCGGAATCTCTGCCTGACCATGACGTAATATAACTCAAATATTGATGTATCTCTCGGTCTTTTGCCAGGTATACCTCCTCCTCTTGTGATTCTTGAACAGCGTATCCCTATTACTAGCTGAAATTTATTACAGAAGTCAATTAGTCCTTCTCCACTCTCATTCCTTGTCCCAAGCCCAGTTTCTCCTGTACCTTTTATTCTACTCCTTCCCCTACAACTGCATTCTAGTCCTCATGACTATTAGATTTTCATTTTCCTTAACGTACTGTATTACCCGTTCAATATCTTCATATACTTTGTCTATCTCTTCATCTTCAGATTGCGAGATCGGCATGTGTACCTGAACTACCGTTGTCGGTGTTGGTTTGTTGTCGATTCCGAGGAGAACAACCTTATCGCTGAACTGCTCACAGTAACAAATTTTGTGCCCTATCTTACTATTCATTTACGAATCCTACTCCCGTTTTACCATTTTCTGCTGCTGTTGATATTACCCTATACTCATCTGACCAGAAATCCTTGTCGTCTTTCCATTTCACTTCACTGATTCCTACTATATCTAGATTGAGCCTTTGCCTTTCCATTTTCACATTTTATACTTCCCTACCACTTTCAAGCTTCTGACGTTCTAGGGTCCAACTCGTAGAACGTTATCCTTTCGTTGGTTATTCAGGTTTTTTCTCATGGTCACCTTCCCTTTGGCAGTGCCCGTCGGAGATCCGAATCGGGGATTATTCCGGAATCATTTGGCAATGGATAGATCATGACACTTTCTCAATTACAGGCAGCAAGTATCCAAATGTGTTTCACTCTATGGTCACTCATATGTCACCAGTACCAGTCCCGTCTTATTACCAAGTCGCCATCGTATGAAACTGCAAGCAAGGTGGATGACGTCCGCCTGTAGACGAGAGCTGAGAGTAGTGGCTGTCAGAAGTGTACACTAGAAACTGAGGCCGAAAGATATAAAAGACATTTTACATGACGGATACCCGTGTTTCCTTAAATCTGTACCGGTATGCCTAGTCAGCGAATATAAATAGTGCTTTTGTTTTTTATAGTACCCCAAATTGAAATGCCTGCAGCGATAAAATGGCATTTGGATTCATAAAACAAATATTCATACTGATTCATGTTCTAGAAGCCCTTCGTGATGATGGCAACAACAACTCGTAGAGTTTTGTGAATTCATTCTCTTCGTGGAGATGAAGGACAACAATTCCTTTTCCAGTGATGATACATCGTTTCTTTTAAGTGGAACAATGAACCGTCACAACGTAAGAATATGAGGAACACAGCATGCAAGAAACTCTCCAAAGACTCATGCGTTTTGCGCCGTTTCCCGAGTAAAGATTAACAGCGCGTATATTTTTGCGGTAAATATGGTTAAAAAAGAATAACGTACCTGGATGAGCTGGAGATTCTGTTGTGCCATTATTGCGAGAACATGCGATAAACTTTTATTTTCAACAGTACGGAGAACCAACGCATGGAAGATCATTTCTTAAGAATGAGGATAGAGATCGGTTGTAAGCGGCAACGGATCTCGCGTTGAACAAACGACCTCCAAAATCGTCTGATGGCAAGGTATATTAATTAAAAAGAGAAGACTGAGGATATGTGGGATCAGTGAACAGTCCGATTCCACATGCCTGCTTTGGCGCATGAAGTCTTATTTGTAATAGAAAGCATATTTTACTCCAGTTCCTAAGACAATCACAGATAACACTCGATAACAGGGCACTTACATCGTTCATGACAGCGACCCCAAGATAAACCATTACGGCCGCAAACAAGCATAAAAACACGCGAAATATTACAGTTTTAAAAATACCGTTTTCTCAACAACCGTAAACAATTTTCAAACATAGGAATTATGCAGCCAACAGTTTGTAGATAACGGTTTGGTAAAATTGAAAATTTGGAATTTTGTGGTAAGGTCTTATGGGACCAAACTACTGATGTCATCGGTCCCTAAGCTTACAATCTACTTAATCTAACTCAAACGAATTTACGCTAAAGACGACACACACACACACACACACACACACACACGCCCTGCCCGAGGGAGGAGTCGAACCTCCGAGCGGGGGGAGGGGGGGGGGAGAGGGGTCTTCATCAGAATGAAATTTTGAGAAACACTATAAAATAATACATGAAAAATTAAGTGTGACAAGAAGCACGTTAACCAAGATGACAATTGGCATGACGTACAAAGTTTAGGACCGTAAGATTACACTGCGAGAAAGCAGTGGTCAGAATTTAGAGCGACTATGCTCAAGTCAAAAACAAAATAAAACGCGTTACAGCCTTGTCACGTATGCCTAGCTGGGAACATCATCTGACTGATCGGCCAGTGGCTTACAGTGCTGCCTCGAAAACAATACAAGTAGCGCCGCCTATCGGGCGCGGAAAGTGATATATGGCCATTTGAAACATTATAACAGAAATAGTTGAAAAAACGACAGTTAATTATGAAACCAAAGTACAAGGGAAGAGAACTTATTTTTGACATTAAACAGTGGTAAAGCAGATGAATTATAAGAGCCATCTATTAGACTTTGGAGAAGTAACTATTACACAAGAAACAGCTGTACAGTCAAAAAAAAAATATCTACATGAAGGTAACTATAGTAGTATACATCTGTGAGATTCGAAGAAAATGTTTAGGAACTAGAGGCAGAAAATATAATAAAAAATATTCTTTGAGTAGTGGATTAAAACCATTGAAAAAAATTTTGTTACGTGATTGTAACCGTTCATTGAAGATGAGGCCATCGTCTTTAGAAATATGCTTGAAAATCTCTAGCTCTTCGAGTACGTTCAGTCAACGACCTTCCTTTTCTCTTTGTAAGATGGAAATTTCTTCAACGATTTTCGGTTTGTGACTGGAAATTGATAGATGATCAGCAAAAGTGTAATTATGTACGTTAGTGCCTTTTTTCTCCAATAAATGTTCTTCGTACGTGACTCTAAAAGATCTTCCAGTTTGTCTTACATAATAAACAGGATCCGTCTCTCAAGTGATTTTATACACTCCTGAATTGTGTATAGTAGGAGTAACTATGACCTTGAGATTGTGAATAAGATTTTTATGCAAATTAGTGTTAGAGGGAAAGGTAACTTCGCATCCGTATTTTTTAATAAGAAGACGGCGAATTTTATAAGAAAAGGGGCCTAGAAATGGAATCGAGATAACATTTTTTTGCTCGTTACTGTCTGAAACATCACCGATGCCTAAAGTGGTCACTTTAGCGTCAGTTTTAACTTTGAACATCTTGTCAGCTATCGAAGGATCATAGCCGCTATTAATTGCCACAGTTTTTATTAGATTCATTTCTTTATTGAGCTTGTCCGGTGACGAAGATACAGAAACTGCACGATGAATGGCTGAAATACGTCACTCACCTAATTAAATGAAACTAACAGAACAATCGCGGGACTTAGGTGGTTTTGGGCAGGGAGAAACTAAAAATACGATATGAAACTGGCATCATTCCAAGACAACACATAATCGGAAAATAACGCACACGAATTCCTCCAGAATAAACCAAACAAGAAATTACAAAAAAAAAAACACAATCAAAATCAATACCATGCACCTCCCCTCCCCCACTCGTCCCCGAACACACAACCGTACTAGCCGGTATCGAAAATTTCTCTGACCCTGTATAGCTCAAACGATGACAGCGATACTAATACACTGCCCCCCCCCCCCCCAAACAAACATAATTATCAGCACCTCACATATTCGGCAACGTGTCCAATCAATTACAACAGTCTAATGGCAGAGTATTAAACATATCTTCACCCCCAGCAGCGTCAACCGCCATATAACTTAATTTCACAGTCGGAACCTACAAAACAAGCGACGAACACAAAAAAAATTCAAACTAAAAAAAAAAAAGAAAAAAAACTGCAGACGTAAACCATTACTGCAGACCAAATTACAAACACAAAATCCACCACAAGAGCGCGCTACCGCTAACGACGATACGCCTCCTTTGCGATCAATCAATTTCAAATACGCTGCGCCTGCACGACGTCACATTCTAAGAAAACAGCAAAATATTTATAAGTACCAAGATTCTAAATATGATCACTCCTCTTTACACTCGCAACATTTAGGCTGTGACACGAAAAGAAACAGACAAAATACGTTGAGAATCGAGAATACATGTATGATCGGCACTCGTTTCTCGACTAACAATTTAAGCTACGCTCTGGGGTTCCAGCCCACTCTTTAGTTGCGACATCAAGCCGCTTTCATCCTTCATCATAAATTAATGACGGCAGTAGAAAGTCACCGGTCAAAGCCGACGAGTGTAATCGGACCGCTCGTTTGACTCGAATTTGTGAAAAACTCCACTTTTGTGTACACCTTTCTAACAAATTTGGAACTTGGACGTTGCTCAGCAACAGCAGTGAACCCAACTACTCCACCATTCTCGCCAAGTTTGGTACGAGTTAGACTGTCGTCTGTATGTTTGACGTGCGTTCGGTGGAGACCTCACTGAAAATTTGTGAAAGATAAATGAAAACTTTGTTCCGAAACGTGATTATAAAATGTACCCAAAGGTTGTAAGTGCATTTATGCGAAGGCTACACTCTGGTAAAATAGACCGTATGTTGGCAGCGTGTCCCTTAAGATTGGCAGGCTGTTCCAAAAACATCAAATAAAATGTGTGTTCCGCCTTCCAGTGCGAGTGCAAACTATGCTGGGTTCTGTTAAAGACGAGCTAGGTCTAAGGAGACCAGGGGTATATAAAAATCCCTTGCCAGTGTGGGAAATCATACAATGAACCAGACGTGACGCACTGTTAAGGACAAATGTGCTGTACATAGACGTCACACCAGACTGGGTCAGCCAGAAAAGTCTGCTGTGGCTGAACTCTGTCTTCTCACGGAACACAACATAAACTACGGAGAGACAAAGAGCCTTTCGTCCGCTTCCACGTACTGGGATTCCATCATTAAAGAAGCAGTCAAAATTGGTATAAGTAGCGACCTGATCAATAGAGACACGGCATTTCAACTCAGCAAGGCATGGGAACCAGCACTGGCGGTACTAAGGCATCGCCGACCGCAGTCGAACGAATCCGAGTCGACACAGACGGAGAGTCGAAGTCAGCACACTTAAACTAGTCGCCAACACCGCCCGCACGCGCGCTGGGGCACTGTTTGCGGACGCGCTTTTCCCGCGTTGCGAATGAGAAGCCCGTCGCCCGTTTGTACGGCAGGGGGCGTTGGAGGTCGCCGTGCTCTATGATTCGTCTACGATGACGTCATAGCCTTAACCTTTGCCGCCTGCGCTTCTCTAACGAGCCAGCGTATACAGGGTAGTCCACTGATCGTGACCGGGCCAAATATCTCACGAAATAAACGTCAAACGAAAAAACTACAAAGAACGAAACTCGTGTAGCTTGAAGGGGGAAACCAGATGGCGCTATGGTTGGCCCGCTAGATGGCGCTGCCATAGGTCAAACGGATATCAACTGCGTTTTTTTTTAAAGTAGGAACCCTTATTTTTATTACATATTCGTTTAGCACGTAAAGAAATATGAATGTTTTAGTTGGGCCACTTTTTTCCCTTGGTGATAGATGCCGCTGTAATAGTCACAAACATTTGGCTCACAATTTTAGACGAACAGTTGGCAACAGGTAGATTTTTTTAAATTAAAATACAGAACGTAGGTACGTTTGAACATTTTATTTCGGTTGTTCCAATGTGATACATGTGCCTTTGTGAACTTATCATTTCTGAGAACGCATGCTGTTACAAGATGATTACCTGTAAATACCACATTAATGCAATAAATGCTCAAAATGATGTCCGTCAACCTCAATGCATTTGGCAACACGTGCAACGACATTCCTCTCAACAACGAGTAGTTCGCCTTCCGTGATGTTCGTACATGCATTGACAGTGCGCTGACGCAAGTTGTCAGGCGTTGTCGGTGGATCACGATAGCAAATATCCTTCTACTTTCCCCACAGAAAGAAATCCGGGGACGTCGGATACGGTGAACGTGCGGGCCATGGTATGGTGCTTCGACCACCAATCCACCTGTCATGAAATATGCTATTCAATGCCGCTTCAACCGCACGCGAGCTATGTGCCGGACATCCCTCATGTTGGAAGTACATCGCCATTCTGTCATGCAGTGAAACATCTTGTAGTAACATCGGTAGAGCATTACGTAGGAAATCAGCAAATATTGCACCATTTAGATTGCCATCGATAAAATGGGGGCCAATTATCCTTCCTCCCATAATGCCGCACCATACATTAACCCGCCAAGGTCGCTGATGTTCCATTTGTCACAGCCACCGTGGGTTTTCCGTTGCCCAATAGTGCATATTTTGTCGGTTTACGTTACCGCTGTTGGTGAATGACGTTTCGTCGCTAAACAGAACGCGTGCAAAAAGTCTGTCATCGTACCGTAATTTCTCTTGTGCCCAGTGGCAGAACTGTACACGACGTTCAAAGTCGTCACCATGCAATTCCTGGTGCATAGAAATATGGTACGGGTGCAATCGATGTTGATGTAGCATTCTCAACACCGTCGTTTTTGAGATTCCCGATTCTCACGCAATTTGTCTGCTACTGATGTGCGGATTAGCCGCGACAGCAGCTAAAACACCTACTTGGGCATCATCATTTGTTGCAGGTCGTGGCTGACGTTTCACATGTGGTTGAACACTTCCTGTTTCCTTAAATAACGTAACTATCCGGCGAACGGTCCGGACACTTGGATGACGTCGTCCAGGAAACCGAGCAGAATATATAGCACACGCCCGTTGGGCGTTTTGATCACAATAGCCATACATCAACACGATATCGATCTTTTCCGCAATTGGTAATCGGTCCATTTTAACACAGGTAATGTATCACGAAGCAAACACCGTCCGCACTGGCGGAATGTTACAGCGCCATCTATCACCAAGCAAAAAAAGTGGTCAAACTAAAACATTCATATTTCTTTACGTAATACACGAATATGTAATAAAAAATAGGGGTTCCTATATAAAAAATCGGAGTTGATATCCGTTTGACCTATGGCAGCGCCATCTAGCGGGCCAACCATTGTGCCATCTGGTTTCCTCCTTCAAGCTACACGAGTTTTGTTCTTTGTAGTTTTTTCGTTTGATGCTGATTTCGTGAGATATTTGGCCCGGTCACTATCAATGGGCCATCCTGTATATTGGCGAGCCATTGAAGCAACACGCTTGGTACAAGGGCCTTACATGCAAACTAAGCGAAGCTGGTTTCCCGGACTGACTCGTACGTCTCATACACTCATATCTCACGAACGGATGTTTCAACACTGACGTGCTGGGCAAACAATTAACACAACACGGTATCCAAGTTGGAGTAGGGAAGCATCCTAGGGCCCATGTTGTTCAACCTGTACATTAACGACTCCCCAGCAACGCGAAACACGACGTTAGCCATCTACGCGGATGACACAGCCATCCTTGCGCGAGACTGGAAACCGTCGAACATTAATTCACGAATAGAGACGCCACTCAGAACTGCCGAGCCTTGGTTGGAGCCGGCCGGGGTGGCCGAACGGTTCTAGGCGCAACAGTCTGGAACCGCGCGACCGCTACGGTCGCAGGTTCGAATCCTGCCACGGGCATGGATGTGTGTGATGTCCTTAGGTTAGTTAGGTTTAGTTCTAAGTTCTAGGGGACTGATGACCTTAGAAGTTAAGTCCCATAGTGCCCAGAGCCATTTGAACCTTGGTTGGAACGATGGCGTATTACAGTAAACGTCAAGTGCGAAGCAGTTCTGTTTACACGCACACGGAAACTACTTCGCAAACATCATCACAGTAGACAGATAACACTACATACACGCCCAATACGTTTCCGAGAGAAAGTAAGATATCTCGGTGTCTGGCTGGTCCGGAAACTTACATGGGGGGACGACATCGAATACGTTGCCAACAGAGCGCACGCGATGCTCAACAACTGTACCAGGGAAAGCACACTGAATAGGAGGGTGTCTAGGTTCATATACATGACACTGATTAGACCTCTGATGACGCATGCAGCTCCCGTCTGGGGATATGCAGCTTCTACACGACTGCGCTGCCTGCATATCACACAGAACAAAGTGCTACGAATCATTAGCAACGCTCCACGCTACACACGCACCTTGGATCTTCACAATGAATACCGCCTTGAAACCCTCAAGGAAGTATTCAAAAAACACGCCACACGACTATACAGGAACTCGAGACATTCGAACAATCCTTTCATCCTTACTCTGGGAAACTATCATCACAACCATAGGTGGAAGCAGAAGCGGCCAAAGACACTGCTAGCTAGGGCATAGCCACCTATGGCAACATAACGTGTGTTATCGCTTACATCAACAAGCGACAAACGTCGGCAAGCCCCTGCATATCAGCATTGTTGACTGGAAATACCAGCTGCTACTAAAGCCGACCAACAGGTTTCAGCAGAGAAACCGATGAGCTTGCCCATTGACGCATAAACAAATCACCAACATCACCCTACACTGTCCATCTGATATGACCTATCGGACACAAAACGATGATGAACCTAACTGATACAGGTATGCTGATGCTGACCGAGAGATCAACACCAGCACCCAGGGGCAGCCGTCGAGTAACAGCACCACACAACATTAAAGGTATCGACATGCATGATACCCACTACCCTAGCATGACCTGTCGCAGGCAGCAAGACATGCTCTTACCACCCGACCTAACTATCGCAGATGTTCTTTTTCCCTTGGCTCTGCCCTTCACACCGCTGCTCTTCGTTCGACTTTCGACCCAATCTATATCCAGATGAGAGCGTATTAATGGTTAACCCTAAGCAGACGTACACAAACATCGCAGTACCCACATCCTGTGACATCTCACTCTAGTGGAAACTAACTCTTCTGCAGAGATGGCAGTAGACCTTTTGAATTGGCCATCATGCCGATGTGGGCGTGGAGGGGCTCCACCTCTAGACAAAAAAAGCAACACGCAGGCAATCACAGGCCGCACCATCTACTCCTTCCATCTCCACAATTTCTGCCTTACCCAGCCAGCTCTCCCCAACCCTGATATACCTTGGCCTCACCCTCGACCGTTACCTCACCTGGACTCCTCATCTCCTGAACATCCAGCAGGAAGCCCATTCCCACCTCTGCCTCCTGAAACTCCTGTCTGGCCAGAAATGGGGATTGCATCCTTCCACCATCCTCCACACCTACAAATCCCTCCTACATCCTATCCTCTGTTATGCCAGCATTGCCTGGATCTGTGCCCCTCGCCACTTAAGGCCCTCCAAATCCTAGAACGCCACATTTTCCGCCTTGCCTTCAGTAGCCGCCTTCTGTCCCCCACACGACTCCTCTATGACCCCATGCCCTTCCCCCACCTCCTCCTTTCCCTCCAACATATCCGCATCCTTTACACTGTCCACAGGCTTGATCCCTCCCACTCCCTGGGTCCTCCTTCCTCTACACCCTCTGCCTGTTACCATGCGTCTGTCGCTGTATCCCTCCCTCTCTCCACCTCCACACCCTCCATCTCCTTCATCAGGGCAATTTCCAGCACCTCCCCCTTCCAGATGACATCCACCCCCCTTCCTACCAACTGTAACCTGGTCTTGTGTCCCACCCCCCCTACTTTAGGCCACCCCCTGTTTCCTCTTCCTCTCCTTCCTCCACAGCAGTTTTTCATCCTCCCCCCCCCCCCAAGTCTCTGCACCCTCACTTCAGCTGTTTTCCTCCCCCGTCCTTCGCTCCCCAGCCCCCTTCGGCGCAACCACCCCCCCCCCCCCAACCCATTTCCCACTCTCTCACCCTCTAGCACTGCCCATCTCCCTTTCTCCCATTCTCCCTCATCTCCGTACCCCTGGCAGGTCCACTGTTTGTTTGTCGTCATCAGTGTGCTACATCTGTGTTGTGTTTGGTGCTGTTCTCCAGTGCCATCAAGAGCTGTGATATTAATCGTGTGCTGGACTTGTACATAGTGTTGCTGTCTGTGACTGTTTTGTGATACACTGCCCGTCACAACTTTTATGCTCTGGCCGTACTTCACCTTGTATTCTTTCAATTGTCAGTGTGTGGTTTTTTGTGTACGCTACTTTTTTAAGATTTTTATCTCCATTTTACATTCACCTCCTTGTCGTCTGTTCTCTTCCACAATTTTCCTCCTTTTTATATCTATGTTTTGCCATATTCTCTCCTTTATGCCTTCTATTGTACAAATTAATGTCTTCGGCTGAAGAGAAGCGCCTATGCTGCTGCCAGCCCGCCCCAGATGGGAAACTGAAGTACAATAAAGAACAAAAAAACAAAAGAACAGCAACATACCAGGCAGCACCTGTAGATGACGAGCAGCTGTCTCGTCGAAATATTGTGCAGCTTCCACAACAATATCCGACGCGAAGCCCGTGAACCAAGGAAGCAGAACGATAATAATTTGAGTCATATGCGTAAACTGAAATGCGTCCCAAGTTTCTTTATTTGTAGAAGATATAGTGTTATGTAATCGGCTGCATCTTTTTAAAACATCCTACGTTTTCATGTGTGCCTAGAAACGCGTTTGATGGTCAAGAGAGGAATGCGTGAAGCCCTCAATGACTACCACAGCGGAATATTGTCAAAAGATCTTTAACTAAACCCAAAAAATTCTAGTCGTATCTAAAGGCTGTTAGTGGCATCAAAGCTAGCGCTCAGTCATTCATGGACAAGACAGGAACTGAAATTGAGAGTAAAAAAGGAAAAGCAGAAATGCTTAATTCTGGTCTCAAATGTTCCTTTACAAACGAAAACCCAGGAGTATTGCTCCAATTTAATCGCCACTGAGGAGATGAGTGAAATAGGTAAGTGTCAATGGCATTGAGAACCAGCTGAAAGCGTTAAAATTGGACAAAGCACCAGGGTCCTATGGAACTCCTATCGGATTCTACACCAGATTTGCGACTGAGCTAGCCCATCTGTTATCTGTAATGTCACAGAACCCTCGAAAAAGAAAAAAAAAAACGTGCCCAATAGCTGAAAGAAACCATAGGTCACAGCTGCCCTACAAGAAGGATATCAACAGTGATCCACAAAACCGTGCAATGTCCTTGACATGCTTTCGTTAGGAATCTTAGAACATGTTCTGAGCTGAAACCTAAAGGGGTATCTCGAACAGGACGACCCCTGCTGGTTTGCATGTATTTTAAAAATATCGATCATGCAAAACCCAACTCGCACTTTTCTCACATGACAGCCTGAAAGCTTTGGATCAAGGCAATCAGGCAGAAGCAATATTTCTCGATTTCCGGAAAGCATGAGGCTCAGATGTACGCTTATTATCAAAAGTGTGATCGTATGGGATATCAGACGAAATATATGACTGGACTGAAGGTTTCTCAGTAGGGAGGACGCTGATGGTATTTTGGATAGATAGTCGTCGACAAATGTAGAAGTAACTCTGGGCGTGTTCCAGGGAAGTGGGTTGGGTCCCTTGTTGTTTGTGTCGTATCTTAATGACCCTGCAGACAATACTAATAGTAACCTCAGACCCACTGCAGACGATGCATTCATATACATTGAAGTACAGTCTGAACCAAACAGTACAAATTTTCAGACAATCCTAGATGAAATTTCAAAGTGGTGCTAAGACTGGCAGCTCGCTTTAAACGTTCAGAAAAGTAAAATTGTGTACTTTACAAAACGAAAAACTTAGTATCCTATGAATATAACACGCATGAGTCAAAGTTGGGATCAGTAAACTTACGCAAATACCTGGTTCAAATGGTTCAAATGGCTCTGAGCACTATGCGACTTAACTTCTGAGGTCATCAGTCGCCTAGAACGTAGAACTAATTAAACCTAACTAACCTAAGGACATCACACACATCCATGCCCGAGGCAGCATTCGAACCTGCCACCGTAGCGGTCGCTCGGCTCCAGACTGTAGCGCCTAGAACCACACGGCCACTCCGGCCGGCCAAATACCTGGATGTGACACATATGCTTAGCAGTGGGTAAAGCAGGTAGTTGATGTAGATTCATTGGTAGAATACTAGGGAAATGCAGTCGGTCTACAGAGGAGAATGCTTACAGATTACTCCTACGAAACCATTCTAGAATACTGCTCAAGTTTGTGGGACCCGTACTAAATAGGACTAGCAGGGGATTTTGAACGTATACGGAGAAGGGCAGCACAAATGGTCACAGGTTTGTTTGATTCACGGGAATGTGTCACATAGATGTTGAACTAACTGAACTGGCAGACTGTTGAAGACAGACTGAAACGATCCCGAGACAGTCTACTAAGCAAAGTTTCAAGAACCGGCTTCAAATGATGACTCTGGGGATACACTACAACCCCCTACGTATCGCTCCCATAGAGAGCGTCAGGACAAGATTAGATTAATTACAGCACACACAGAGGCATTTAAACAATCATTCTCCTCGCTCTCCTTACGTGAAAGGGCCCTAATGACTGATACAGTGGGACATACCATTTGTCATGCACTTCACGTTGGTACACGAAGTATGGATGTAGATGTAGGTGTAAAAACATGTCGGAGCAGATCAGCAACGTCATTGCGTAATAACACCAAACGCAGTCCGTTGAACTTTGATGTTATCATTCTCAAACTACGAAGCGTAACAGCGACCAAATTAAACAATTTCGGACAGGAATTCACTCACGCTCACTTTGCTGTCCAGATTAATGCAGTGGGCACTGCCTGTGTTGTTTCTACATTCTTTGTAGTAACTACGTGCTTATAGACGTGTAAGAGCGGAGATGTCTGTGAGTAGACAAACCACCCCGCGTTCTGTGTAGAGCTAAGCTCCTTAGCTACTCATTATGCTCGAGATACCTTCTCCCCTGACAGGGCTTTCCCAGTGGAGTGACGCTGAGAGCGTAATCGTATTATACCTGTCTGGCTGGCAGCCTGCCGAACCAACTCATTCGCTCTACTACCTTCAGATTTAGACGAGATCGATTTTCAGCCTTGAAGAGTCTACCATATGTTCTCATAGACGCTACAATTCGTACTGGAGACGTTTACCATTTTTTACTTATCCACAGTCCCCACAGAGCTCTTGAAAAATGTGCGGTATTCAGGATATCGTCAAATACTGTGGTTTCATTTGCGGAATATTTATTTAAGACAATAAAGCTTATTGTCAGTCATCTAAAGTGGATTTTCCTACTTCATTCTGCATTTCCACTCCTATTGCTGTATTAGTTATATGGTGTAGCGAGTTTCTTAAACTATCTATAGGTAGCACTATCTAGCTGTGACATTACTATTGTCTTAAAATTTACCATTCGTTATTGTTGAAGCAACGGCAGCTCAGTAACTGACTAAGTAGTTTGTAACCTCCACCTTCCTAATCGGCCTCCTGGTTTGCGATATAACTGGCTGTCAGAGCACATGCCTAATGAAATTTTACAATGAGTTAGGCTATCGTTACCGAAGGAAAATAAAACCGGTTCGTTGGAGGAAAGTTTACAACAGACTCTTCTAAAGGAAGAATCTATTCTAAACTTAAGCTAAATTTAGATGATAATTTTTAAATGGGTGGAATATAGTGCAATCGCTCATAAGCCGTACAGGGGGAAAAAGGATACCACGTAATATTTACTATAAGTCACTGATAACACGCCGGCCGCCGTGGTCTCGCGGTTAAGGCGCTCAGTCCGGAACCGCGCGACTGCTACGTTCGCAGGTTCGAATCCTGCCTCGGGCATGGATGTGTGTGATGTCCTTAGGTTAGTTAGGTTTAATTAGTTCTACGTTCTAGGGGACTGATGACCACAGAAGTTAAGTCCCATAGTGCTCAGAGCCATTTGAACCATTTGAACTGATAACACAAAGATAATACTGGTTAACTAAAAAAGGGATAACTAAATGGTCGCCAGCCTGCTAGGGTAATGAATCTCCAGAATCTTGATAAAGGTAATGACAGAGAAATTTACGCAAATAATCACTGGCATAGCAAGAGAAGGTTGTTACTCTCTTCCACAGCACTACAGTTCACGAGAAATAATGAGTCAGAAGTCACTTAGTTTGCAGTTACTTATTCTGAAATACTAGATTCTGAAAGTAACGTTAAATGAAATTACTGGTCAAATAAATGACTGGCTTAAAGTTAACTTTGTTATGTAAAGTAATAACTTTCAGTAACCTCAGTGTAACGTAATGCAAAATTTAGAACAAGGCAAGCAATTTACTTTTGATTATTGGAAGACTGAACTGAATTTACTTTAAACAAATGAGCAATTGGTTAAATCCAGAATAAATGAAATCGCCCACTCTTAATTTGTGCTGTATCTTTAGTTATTAGTTTTGCCAATGAAATTTTGCTTTACTTTAAGAAGTCTGTGTCATGGAATACAAGAATGAATAGTTGGCGTCGCAGAAAAATTAGACTGCAACTGGTCTTTAGCAAACACGCTACCTGGCAGTAACTAGTTAATCACTTTTCATATTCTTACAACACTCGATGTTTGCATGGAAAGGAAAGGAAGTGTGCTTGGCAATAATGTCTGAAGACAATGATAACACAGGTACCCTACAAGTTTTAACTCACTTCGACATCTTGCCCGCCATACTTACCTAAGCTGAACCAATTAGGACGCGTGTTGGTCACTACTGGGGCGCTAGCTAGGCACCCACGAAACACCGGACCGTAATTTAGTTGGTGGGGTGATTTGGGGGAGGGGACCAAGCCGCGAGGTCATCAGTCCCGTCAGATTTGGGAAGGAACCATCCCTGCATTTGCCTGAAGCGATTCAGGAAAATCACGGAAAACCTAAATCGGAATGGCCGGACGCGGGTTTGAATCATCGTCCTCCCAAATGCGAGTCCAGTGTGCTAACCGCTGCGCCACCTCGCTCGGCCGTAACTTACGGAAATTGAGTGATCTGTGCGCAGACACATAGATCATAGCTCCGGAAACCTACCAAGACATTGTCGAATCCATGTTACTGTACTGCGTTCCAAAGGTGGACCAACACACTATTAGGCAGTGGTCATAATGCTTTAGCTCATCGATGTAACTCAACAACGAAGTGTAACCAAAATCGGTTCTTGTTAAAAAAAAAAAAAAAAAAAAAAAAGAGATGCTATGCCCGACATGATTGAAGATGTGATTCATCATCTCCTCAGTTCGTGAAGAAATAATTCATGTGTGAATGGCTGCATTTCAGTATCAAACAGCACAATATTTCGTCAAGCAACCAAGTTACAATCATCAGGTGCGTTGATGAACTCACGCCTAGGGGCTAGAGCGGCGGTTTTATATTCCTTACGCTCCTACCTTCCAGAGAGGGGGGGGGGGGGGGAGGGGATAAGGGAAAAGAAAAAGATAAAAGCGCCGTACTAGCCCCTAGGCAATCAGTTCGTCAGCGAACCTGATCACCTGACGATGATAACGTGGCTGCTTGCTGAAATATTGTGCCGTTGGACACTGAAATACGACCGTTCATCCGTGAACTATTTCGTTATGATTGAAGGTAATGAGCATGTAATTTACCGTGACACAGTGGCATTCTAACCAAACATCTCAACGACGGGGTTCCAAGTGCTGCAGTGCGAGCTGCATACTTCGCAGGATGCTGAAACATCGTATGTACGTTCATTAATCGGTGCGCTCGCGGAGTATGTTGAAAAATTTAAGAGACCCAGTGTCTCTAAATGGGCTATAGAGTATCATCAGCAAATTTGAAGAAACAGGTGGTGCAGCATGGAGAAGGAGGCGGTACGTTCCCATGGCAGTTGTTGATGAAGTTGCTGTAGCCATGTCTGAACGTGCAGCACGTGCATCAAATTCTGCAGCCAGTGCTCGAACTGTGAGAGGGGATTGCCTCTCCCCTGGTCAGAGGTTCAAAAGATTTCGCGGTGCATTTTACACCGGTATCCCTACAATATTCAGAATGTGCACCAAATGAAGTCACAAGATAGGTTACAACGTCGTGACACTGCCCTTCGTTTTTTGGCGAGCTTGTAAATGGATGACATGCGGCCAGGCAATATTCTTCGGCCAGACGAGGCGCATTTTATTCTGCACGATGCCATAAATGCACAGAACTGTCGCATATGGGGTTCTGCTCCGCTACATGGTGTGCAGGAACATTCACTGTACTTAGCTTACGTGACTGAGTGGTGTGGTCTCACACGATCCTTCCTTCTCGGCCTATTTTTCTTGGAAGAGATGACACCTTGCGGGCCCGTTAGGTGCACAGTGACATCTGCACGTTATAAGGAAGTCATCGTGGGACACGCGATTCCAGCTTTGCTCAAACGTAACCATGCCCATACTACAATTTTTAGCAAGATGGAAAACATCACATGTTGCTGCCAAGTGAAAGGTTTGCTTTGAGTTTCAACATGTGTGGCCTTCCAGATCCCCACCCTAAATCCATCTGGCTTCTGGTTGTGGTGATGTCTGGAAGATCATGTCTATCAGGGATATATCGAGACTCTTCTTGATCTGAAAGGTAGCATACGACGACATATCGATCTGATTACACCGTATATGCTGCGACCAACTGTCGGCCATCACGTGTTACAGATGCAGCTGCTTGCTGAGTCAGGAGATCATGCTGAACTCATGTTGTAACTCTGCCACCATATCCTAAAAAAAAAGGCCAAACCACCTTTATCATGTGCATGATCGTTCCGCCACTTTTCCTGCACTGACACCACATTGTGGCTGCTTACAGCGCCATATTTTCACCTGGTGGCAGACAGTGGAACTATTATTTTTTCAGCATACTGTGCGAGCCCAGATGAACCAAGGGACTACCAACAGTGTCTCCTCGACGACCGTCCACAAGGATAGATACATACCAGTGTTGAGCCACTGTGCAATCCAGAATGGCGATATCATCCAGGGAATGCCGCATAAAAATTTCCGCAGATCACAACGCTCCCTTCTCCGACCTGAACCCTACGGACGATTGTTGCAGGGTGTTTGCTGACGTTTCACGCCATATACGCCGACGACCATCTGTCAGATGGAGTTTACGACGTGATTCATCCGAAAAGGCCGCCTGTTACCACTCGATGGACGTCGAGTGACGGTATTGGCGTGCGGATTCCAGCCATGTTCAGCGAACGTTGCTGCGTATGGGCCTCCTCTGCTGGCGCCTGGTTCATGCTCCCGTACCGACTGTTGTTCATCGGCGATGAAGGCTGTAGTTTGCACGCTAACACCGTAACTGGACTACAATGAGTAGCGAAATGTGGCCTTCACAGGTGAATCACGTCTTATGCTCCATGACCTAGTAGACAGCGTCGGAAGTTCCATGCGGCTTTTCGCGGATGATGCTGTAGTATACAGGGAAGTTGCAGCATTAGAAAATTGCAGCGAAATGCAGGAAGATCTGGAGCGGATAGGCACTTGGTGCAGGGAGTGGCAACTGTCCCTTACCATAGACAAATGTAATGTATTGCGAATACATAGAAAGAAGGATCCTTTATTGTATGATTATATGATAGCGGAACAAACACTGGTA
Organism: Schistocerca americana; assembly: GCF_021461395.2. Taxonomy (NCBI): domain Eukaryota; kingdom Metazoa; phylum Arthropoda; class Insecta; order Orthoptera; family Acrididae; genus Schistocerca; species Schistocerca americana. The sequence goes on along the minus strand of NC_060126.1, from coordinate 486,110,576 downwards.
GCAGTTACTTCTGTAAAATATCTGGGAGTATGTGTACGGAACGATTTGAAGTGGAATGATCATATAAAATTAATTGTTGGTAAGGCGGGAGCCAGGTTGAGATTAATTGGGAGAGTCCTTAGAAAATGTAGTCCATCGACAAAAGAGGTGGCTTACAAAACACTCGTTCGACCTATACTTGAGTATTGCTCATCAGTGTGGGATCCGTACCAGGTCGGGTTGACAGAGGAGATAGAGAAGATCCAAAGAAGAGCGGCGCGTTTCGTCACAGGGTTATTTGGTAAGCGTGATAGCGTTACGGAGTTGTTTAGCAAACTCGAGTGGCAGACTCTGCAAGAGAGGCGCTCTGCATCGCGGTGTAGGTTGCTGTCTAGGTTTCGCTTCTGGATGAGGTATCGAATATATTGCTTCCCCCTACTTATACCTCCCGAGGAGATCACGAATGTAAAATTAGAGAGATTCGAGCGCGCACGGAGGCTTTCAGACAGTCGTTCTTCCCGCGAACCATACGCGACTGGAGCAGGGAAGGGAGGTAATGACAGTGGCACGAAAAGTGCCCTCCGCCACACACCGTTGGGTGGCTTGCGGGGTATAAATGTAGATGTAGATGTGGATGTAGATCCGAAAGTGGCCATTGGCGTGTATGGCATGAAACGTCAGAAAAACACCTTGCAACAATAGTCCGTAGGATCCAGGTTGGAGGAGGGAGCGTTGTGACAAGGGGAACGTTTCCGTGGCATTCTCTGGATGAATCACAGTGTCTCAACACAAGTATGCATCTATCCTTGGGGACCATGTCCACCACCAAAAAGTCTGTTTTTCCTCGGTACGATGGCCTCTACCAGCAGGACGATGCAACGTGTCACACAGCTCGCAATGTATGTGCGTGGTTGGAAGGGGACCAGCATGAGTTTACCGTACTCCCCTGACTACGAAAAACCCCGGATTTAAACCCATTCGTGAAGCTGTGGGACCATCTCGATCGGACTGTACGCGGCATGAAGCCTCAACCCAGAAATCCAGCACAGCTGACCACGGCACTGGAGTCGGCATGGCTCCAGAGTCCTGTTAGTACCTTCCAGAATGTCATTGACTCTCTTCCTGCATGTCTCGCAGCAATCTGCAGTGCAAAAGGTGGTTATTCAGGTTTTTGACAGGGGTCACATTAATGTGACTGGACAGTGTACCATTCAATACCGAACTGTGGACATTCTACGTATTTTCACATGTGGTTTCGGTTTTGAAAATTCTGCAGTCGGTTTCTTAACTTCTGAAAATAAAGAAGCAATCATTACCAAAAATTAAAATACATGACCATTATACACTCCTGGAAATGGAAAAAAGAACACATTGACACCGGTGTGTCAGACCCACCATACTTGCTCCGGACACTGCGAGAGGGCTGTACAAGCAATGATCACACGCACGGCACAGCGGACACACCAGAAACCGCGGTGTTGGCCGTCGAATGGCGCTAGCTGCGCAGCATTTGTGCACCGCCGCCGTCAGTGTCAGCCAGTTTACCGTGGCATACGGAGCTCCATCGCAGTCTTTAACACTGGTAGCATGGCGCGACAGCGTGGACGTGAACCGTATGTGCAGTTGACGGACTTTGAGCGAGGGCGTATAGTGGGCATGCGGGAGGCCGGGTGGACGTACTGCCGAATTGCTCAACACGTGGGGCGTGAGGTCTCCACAGTACATCGATGTTGTCGCCAGTGGTCGGCGGAAGGTGCACGTGCCCGTCGACCTGGGACCGGACCGCAGCGACGCACGGATGCACGCCAAGACCGTAGGATCCTACGCAGTGCCGTAGAGGACCGCACCGCCACTTCCCAGCAAATTAGGGACACTGTTGCTCCTGGGGTATCGGCGAGGACCATTCGCAACCGTCTCCACGAAGCTGGGCTACGGTCCCGCACACCGTTAGGCCGTCTTCCGCTCACGCCCCAACATCGTGCAGCCCGCCTCCAGTGGTGTCGCGACAGGCGTGAATGGAGGGACGAATGGAGACGTGTCGTCTTCAGCGATGAGAGTCGCTTCTGCCTTGGTGCCAATGATGGTCGTATGCGTGTTTGGCGCCGTGCAGGTGAGCGCCACAAACAGGACTGCATACGACCGAGGCACACAGGGCCAACACCCGGCATCATGGTGTGGGGAGCGATCTCCTACACTGGCCGTACACCACTGGTGATCGTCGAGGGGACACTGAATAGTGCACGGTACATCCAAACCGTCATCGAACCCATCGTTCTACCATTCCTAGACCGGCAAGGGAACTTGCTGTTCCAACAGGACAATGCACGTCCGCATGTATCCCGTGCCACCCAACGTGCTCTAGAAGGTGTAAGTCAACTACCCTGGCCAGCAAGATCTCCGGATCTGTCCCGCATTGAGCATGTTTGGGACTGGATGAAGCGTCGTCTCACGCGGTCTGCACGTCCAGCACGAACGCTGGTCCAACTGAGGCGCCAGGTGGAAATGGCATGGCAAGCCGTTCCACAGGACTACATCCAGCATCTCTACGATCGTCTCCATGGGAGAAGAGCAGCCTGCATTGCTGCGAAAGGTGGATATACACTGTACTAGTGCCGACATTGTGCATGCTCTGTTGCCTGTGTCTATGTGCCTGTGGTTCTGTCAGTGTGATCATGTGATATATCTGACCCCAGGAATGTGTCAATAAAGTTTCCCCTTCCTGGGACAATGAATTCACGGTGTTCTTATTTCAATTTCCAGGAGTGTATTTAATTACCAGAAATGCTGTACCTTCAAAGTACCACATGGTAACTGCTTTGCTGCAGTGCTGTTTCTGTAGTGTGGCTTATTATCTCAAATAAAGGAATTACGGTTTTTCGAACATACTTTAATAGCCGATCTTTACCGTGTGAACAACAGAAAAAAATCGTATCTAACGGGATCGTCTCTGGACACGAGTTTAAAGTTTACGAAACTGTGACTATTCAACCTAAACAATTCCCTTGAGATAACTCAACCAGTAACTGCCCTCTTTGGCACAACAAATAATAGCTGGAACAAGTACGTAAAATGCACATACATTAGTGCACTTGTCATTGATTGGCTACCGTTTTATAACCATAATTTCACAACTGTGGACTTAAGCTCTGTAGTTAAGTGGAAAATTTTGTTAGTTTTAACGTCTCCCAACCCTATTTTGACCTCAATACCATTTTTTTGTGCACCCGTATATTTTATTATCTATAGCTTGTGATGATGTTACACGTGTGCTTACCTTCCGGCTGGTGCTTTGTAGCCGGCCGGTGTGGCCGTGCGGTTCTAGCCACTTCAGTCTGGAACCGTGAGACCACTACGGTCGCAGGTTCGAATCCTGCCTCGGGCATGGATGTGTGTGATGTCCTTACGTTAGTTAGGTTTAAGTAGTTCTAAGTTCTAGGGGACTGATGACCACAGCAGTTAAGTCCCATAGCGCTCAGAGCCATTTGAATTTGGTGCTTCGTGCGCTGAAACTGTTTGTCAAGACACAATAGCAAAATAACTGAAACTCCAAGCCGGAATGAATGTCGCCGCGGCCGTGTGTGAGTGGGCTTACTTGTGTGTGTCTTGTAATTATGTCATGTCTTCTGTCAGATTTAGCATTGAGTTGTTAGGTATGTGAGTGGTCATCAATTACTTACTGTTGTGGCTTCTCGGGTATGATAGTTCTCGTGTATCGGGGTGAGACATTTGTAATAACTTAGCAGCAATGGTATTTATGTTTACCTACCTCAACTCGCTGGAATTTGTCTCTCTTGCATGTTGGATTGTTAAAATCTGCTTGGATGATGATAGTTGCTTTATACGCCACATGGGTGCATCTTTTATTCCAAATGTTTGCATTTCTGTATAACAGTTGATTCCTATCTCTCATATTAGATTCCCTTTTCTTTTGTGTTGCGGATTCAGTCCGTATCATTGTATATGTGTTTGTGGCGATGGGAGAGGGGGGAGGAGCGGCATTCTCTTTGTATGGAAGCTATTGGTGTCGAAATTTTCCTGCAATTAGCTTGTGTATTTCCGTCGTCTATTTTGGTTTTAACTTTGTGATTCAGCCCGTCTGTAAATTCACTGATTCAGTTTCACGCAAGCGTAGCCTCCTAATTATTAACATAATATTACTAAGAACGGATTCTCGACAGGTTGTCAGTATTAACGAATTTTTAGAAAGTTTTTACATTGTAATTATTGTAACGGTACTTCGTACATCCGCGGAAATACAATGCCCAATATACGTCAAAATGAAAACCGATACATGTCCCGTGGATAGCATCTTGGTCTCTGTTTATTATACTATCACCATTCCTCGCATCTGCCCGTCCTTTGCGAGGTCAATCGATTTTCCTTTCCTGACGCTCCAGTTTAATCACAAACGTGGTCGACGTGGTAAAATCTCGATGACATTCCAACGGAAATGAACAGTGTAGGTGGTCCCGGAGACCTCATTTCCTGCAGAAGTTTTGTGGTAACTGGAGGCTGTCTTTGGAGCGAGAAAGCATGCTGCTCTCTTGAGGTGGCTCTATCCGACAGGCAAGGTGTTAATGGCCAAGTTCACTAGCGTAGAACATCCGTGGTTTTGGAGATTTTTGTCAAGGTTATCCTTGAGTTCCGCAACCTTTTTTCTTAAAATTAAAGACTAATACCAAAATTCAAACCAAAGTACTTTCATTACTGCTAACTTTTAAGGAGGTAACTTTTCTCCACGCTTCTAAAATGGGCCCGCAATATACAATTAGTATCACTTGTTCTCATAGCGTAGGCGATAGCGCATGAGGCCGCTCAGTCTTTAGATCGGGTTCGATCCTTACTACAGTTCCATGTCCATTTTTTTATCCTCTCTTGTTCGTTTTTAGGAGACCAAACGAAGAACACGTGGGCCGCTTGAATTTACACGCGTAACGGCCTGATTGGTTAACTTCATTACTAATTAAATCGGAAACGACAAAACGTATCAAATTTTCTACGTAACAGTTACATCTCAGCACGACCCCTCTGCAGCACCCTTACAAGCTTCTCAGAATGTTTCCGACCATCCAGTCTGTTGCATTCTTTATTTTGTTCTCTCTAGAGACACGTTTCGGTATTTTTAATCCATTTGCTATTTAAAATCTTAAAGATGATCGATAGATACTGGAAGTCACTGGTTATCAGATTTACTCTTTTTTTAAAACCAGGAAATTAATCCATGCTAACGCATTTTGATAGAAGCTTCAAAAACGTCACTAAAGATAAGAAGACAGACGCTTCCCATGGTAGCGAATAGAACAGTGATCCAGAAAGCATAGAATGAATTTCTTTTGTTTCCGTTTACGACCACAAAACTGTTTGGTCCATAGACCGGAAAACAACGTATTGATTCGGCTGTCAACCCAAGAAGATTTTATCATCGAGATTCGCCGAGAAAGCCTGCATTTTCAAATCTGAAGATGGGCATCGCTGAATGACAGACTGAAACCGATAGTGTAAGAACGAAACAATTTTGTAATTGTAGATGGAAGTAAAAGAAAGACAGACGTTGTTGCATAAAATCTACATTTCAGCTACTAATACCATCGCCACACTGGAGAACAACGAACGATCTCCTTTGGTAGTGAGAAGTTACGAGAAATGGCGGGATAAAGTTCTGCCATATTATCATCATTTTGAAATCCGTGAGATATCTTCAACGACAAAATCCCTCTCATACTTGCCAAACGACTTAGGAAAATATGAGAACGCCAACCAAGAACTAGAGCGATTCTTTGAATATAATTGGCCATAGTTTGCTTGTACATACGTATACAAACGGTTGTAGAACAGAAAAGGGTTTGGGGTACGCCTTCTACAGTACTACTAATTGAGCTTTTAAACTGAACGCACTCTCAAAGGAAATTTACACAGTTTGCTATGGAATACAAAAACATTAACGACCACGCTGATGCTCACGGATTCCAAAATTATTTTACGGAGATTATAAAACCCGAAATCGGAGAGGAAGATTAACAAGTATATTTTGAAAATATTGGAAATCATTACAGAAGGAAAGACAAAGTCCATATAATGTTAATGAAATTACATGACCAAATCTGTCATTACACAAGAGTTGAATCTTCACAAATAGGAGCACTACACAAGGTCGCCAACAGTTACTAACGATTCGAAGTAACAATTTTCGGGAATCTGCCTATAACAACTGGGTCCAGAAATAGCACGAATCTCAGAAACATAGAGGTAGACCCTTAGCAAGAAGGCATACGTATGTATTCCCAAGACTGTTCGCCCACATGAAACATAGCAAAATTGAGTTTACGTCCATCACCCGTATGAGTTTGGGACAGGAATGCTACCCTACACACTTTTATCGCGTGTACCGGTAATATTTACGGAAAACTGTGACTTTTGATTGGGAAACTTGGTGAATTAATGCTAGTGCCTAGAGAAAGGGAGAGAATTACATGGGTCCTTGAAACTGTTCTGGACAACACGAAAGTGAAACAATAAAAAAATTTTTAATGTGTTACGCAATGAACTGTCATTGTTGTTGCATATTAAGGAGGGTAGGACGTCAAACGGCTGACTTGGAGCAGGTGAGGCACCACAGGACATTTTAATTTCCACTGTCTATACTTTTATGAATAAATTCATAAAACTTTGTCACCACGACCAGGAAGTATTCAGCATTCACTCTCATAGCAGTGAAAGTTCAAAAACATAACAAAATAATTTTTTTATGTGAAATTTCATCATTTTTTTCACTTACTATTGGCTGCATTTGTTGCTATGGGTACACATTTCTTCATAAGTAAGGGAATTCTACGATGAATTTTGCACAGCACACAAACCATACTTGCAGGTGTATGAAACTCTATAATTTATTTAACTTATGAAAAAACGAATGAGCTGTTACATTTTAAACTTCATGTTCTAACATTCTTCGTGGTGTCTGTTTGTTCTAAGTCGTGTCTCCCTACCACTTTCGCGCAACGACGCTCTGAGCGTGTTTTTTAGGGAATTGACTAGTTTGAACTTGGGACCTGTTGCTGGTAAGGAGACGCCAGACCACACATGACATGTAGAGTTCAGAAGAGTTCAGTGAGACTAGCGATGATATAATCAAATACTTAATGATTTCAGCGTCAGCTCCACTGCACTCCCTGTAAAAGAATCTTAATACTAACTAAATTTAGTGGAAGGGGTTCAAGACTTTCCTATTTTTAGTTAGCTGGTAAAATAATGTCGAAAAAGCAGTTAAGTTTACCATTGGAAATTTTATTCTACTCACTAAACATTGTTTATAAATTGCACTATTGATAAAAGGAAATATTTTATTACAGAATGATAAAAACCAACTGCGTTCAACAAAAATGTGAATGAATATTCCGTGAATGGGTTTCCAAGTTCTACAAAGGATCGAAGGATGACCTATGCCATATCACATCTATAATCTAGGTTTAAATTAAGTTTCGCAAAAGAGAAAACTATCGAAATGGTCTACAGTGACATTCAATTATCTTTAATTACTTATCTAACTTGTCGTAAATTACAGTGGCTGATGTGGCTTCTCAATAATTATAGAACAGAAAAATCATCGCGTTTCAGATTTTTACTTCAAGTAGCAAATGTGAACACCATGAGAATTTAATTGACGATAGACACTAGTATTACGTAAAAAGGGGGTGTAGCAGATGAGACTTTTGCAGTTCTGAGTGAAGCTTTATGCGCTGTTATGCGGCATCACGTGCGTTCATTACCTTGTCGTTGGTTAGGCAGCGTCAGCGGGCGGCGGGCGGCGCAGCTCCACACCTCGCCGTCTCGGAAGCAACTCTCTCCTAACTTCTCCTTACTACAATATACCGAAGTTGGTTTAAAAAAAGCTATCTGGCTGTGTTTTCAACTGACCAATCAGGGTCTCAATGTTAACCATAAGCTCCGCCTACAAAATTCTGTCTATCCAATGAGAAATGTTATACTTTTCGTGGTGGGGCAATGTTTTCAGCGTTTGCAACGTAACAGAGACGCGAAAAAGTCTCACGCTAAAACTTGCAGCTGGTGTAGCCCTTTTAGTGTTATCGTAAGATCTATACTGTTCTTCTGGAGGGCTCTATCTTTTAACTTGGGCTGGGGGTGGTTTTGGTGGTCGGATGGCGACGTGGGTGTCCGTCCCTTTTCGTAGGGCCTCCTAGCCTACACGATTCTGCTCTCGGCGTCTGTTCTCGTTTCTCCTCTCAGAACTCCGTCTGTTTCACGGTGGGAAGGTATGACATGCATTTAGGCGTTCTTGTGTTAGTCTGTGGTATTCCATTTGCTCACTCGTTGATCGTATTACTTTGGTTAATTTAATGTCAGGATTTACTTGGAGCTATGTGACATACTGCCGGATTTGCTATCATGTCAGTGTTTTCATGGAAGGTGTTGGATTTGCCTGACACCTTACAATGTTTAGAAAAAACTCATATTTTATAGTTAATTATCTCAATTGTTACCACAGTTTTTAATAGACTTGGAAAATTATAGAGCACCTATAGTATATAGGGTGGACCCACTAGGGAACGTTGAAAACCATTCGATAAAATTTTAAAGTGACCAGAAGCCTGAAAGGGGTTTATGCTTATCCAACGCTCCTGTTTCCCGCTCTCCCCCACTCCGCCCTCCTTGACAAGGCCGCTTGCGGAATGAGGGTGGCTTCTTATGCTATAAATAAATACCTGGGAAACACCCGACTTCTCCGGTACTTAGTTATAAATTATCTAATAGAGTTGGAAAAAGTAATGAAGTTTTTCAGGATAGTTGCAAGTCACACTCTATATTTTTTATTAACCGTTTTACAGCTCCTCACTAAATGTTTTCTGTCTCTTAATTAACCCAATGTGATAAACGTCCCAAATCGACGAACTGACGGAATAAGTGTTCAATAAGCAAACTCTTTCATGGGTAAATTATTATTCTTCCCTAATTTGGTTTCCGTTAATCTAAGTCAGCAATTGATCTTACTCACAGTTAGAATCATGTAGTTGTTCCACCTTAATCGCTCTGGAGAGAAACTCCTAAAGGTTGAGACTGGCTGCAGTGTTTGATCGTCAGCAGCGCAGTTAAACGATGTAGTATCTTATTGTCTGTTTACGCCATTACTTTACGGTTTAGTGTCAACTGCTAATCTTGGCAACAGGCGCCAACAATCTGCACGCCTTTCTAAATCACTATATATACTATAAAAATGCATGCATGCATGTATATACACTACTGGCCATTGAAATTGCTACACCAAGAAGAAATGAACAAATATATTATACTAGAACTGACATGTGATTACATTTTCACGCAATTTGGGTGCATAGATCCTGAGAAATCAGTACCCAGAACAATTACCTCTGGCCGTAATAACGGCCTTGATACGCCTGGGCATTGAGTCAATCAGAGCTGGATGGCGTGTACAGGTACAGCTGCCCATGAAGCTTCAACACGATACCACAGTTCATCAAGAATAGTGACTGGCGTATTGTGACGAGCCAGTTGCTCGGCCACCATTGACCAGACGTTTTCAATTGGTGAGAGATCTGGAGAATGTGCTGGCCAGGGCAACAGTAGAACATTTTCTGTATCCAGAAAGGCCCGTACAGGGCCTGCAACATGCGGTCGTGCATTATCCTGCTGAAATGTAGGGTTTCGCAGGGATCGAATGAAGGGCAGAGGCACGGGTCGCAACACATCTGAAATGTGACGTCCACTGTTCAAAGTGCCGTCAATGCGAACAAGAGGTGACCGAGACGTGTAACCATTGGCACCCCCATACCATCACGCCGGATGTACGCCAGTATGGCGATGACGAATACACGCTTCCAATGTGCGTTCATCGCGATGTCGCCAAACACGGACGCGACCATCATGATGCTGTAAAAAGAACCTAGATTCATCCGAAAAAATGTCGTTTTGCCATTCGTGCACCCAGGTTCGTCGTTGAGTACACCATCGCAGGCGCTCCTGTCTGTGATGCAGTGTCAAGGGTAACCGCAGCCATGGTCTCCGAGCTGATAGTCCATGCTGCTGCAAACGTCGTCGAACTGTTTGTGCAGATTGTTGTTGTCTTGCAAACTTCCCAACCTGTTGACTCAGGGATCGAAACGTGGCTGCACGATCCGTTACAGCCACGCGGATAAGATGCCTGTCAACTCGACTGCTAGTGATACGAGGCCGTTGGGATCCAGCACGGCGTTCCGCGATACGCGATACGATAAAGCGCAATCGCGATAGGCTACAATCCGACCTTTATCAAAGTCGGAAACGTGATGGTACGCATTTTTCCTCCTTACGCGAGGCATCACAACTACGTTTCACCGGGTAACGCCTGCAACTGCTGTTTGTGTATGAGAAATCGTCTGGAAACTTTCCTCATGTCAACACGTTGTAGGTGTCGCTACCGGCGCCAACCTTGTGTGAACGCTCTGAAAAGATAATAATTTGCATATCACATCATCTTCTTCCTGTAGGTTAAATTTCGAGTCTGTAGCACGTCATCTTCGTGGTGTAGCAATTTTAATGGCCAGTAGTGTAGGTACACTGACCAGAAGATTTGACCTCCTACCTAATAGCCTGTACGTCCACCTTTGGCACGGGTAACAGTGGCGACGCTTCGTGGCATCGAAGCAATGAGTCCTTGGTAGGACGCTGGAGGGAGTTGTTACCACACACACAAGTCACCTAATACCCGTAAATTCCCAGGAGGGAGGGGGGGGGGATGAGGTCTGACGCCACGTTCCATCACATCTCAGATGCATTCAATTGGGTTCAGATCCGGCGAGATGTGGGCCCAGCACATCAATTGGAACTCGAACTCGCCCTTGGGTTCCTCTAACCACTGCATCACACTCCTGGCTTTGTGACATGGCGCATTAGCTTCCTGAAAAATGTTACTGCCGTCGGGTAACATGTCCATCATGAAGGGGTGTATGTGGTCTCCAATCAATGTACGATATACCTCTTGGCTGTCATGGTGCCTTGCACCAGCTCCATTGGACCCGTGGATGTTGTGATGTTACAAAATAAGAGTGATGTTGTTATTCAATGGAAAGTTGGAAATTGAGATTTAGCTTACTGTTTTATCAATCACAGTTGGAGTAAGAATCATGGATTGACCATTGTCATAAAATATTGCATTATGAGATGTGATTAGTTTTTACTTGCAGTTTCGCGTGGCTTGAGGCAGTCACAACTAGCGTGCTGTTGAATAAGAAATTGCGTTATCGTCTTTCTAATTACTTCATGATCGTAGATACGATCATACCCGGTTGTGAAGTTATTGTTATGACGAAACAATTTCCTAAGGGACCAGAAAGTTCTTAAGGGCCCAAAAACAACTGTAACATCACACAAAAGGAAATTCAATATTAAAGCTGATGCAAGAAGACGATAAAACAGTTTTCTTTTTATCAATGTAACACGCACATTGGACTGCTGATCTTGGCGTCTGTAATATTAGCAAGATGCATAATTAAAATGAAAATAATACTGAGGAGATAATAGGAATGAGCACTGCTAAATGATTCAGTATTCCCAGAACAAATATTTATTATAAACTAAAACATTTCGTACCTTAAGCTTAGTACTACAATGACGGTAGATTTTTATGTCCGTATCATGTCCACTGAGCGCTCTTTTGTATAGCCATTGTCTTCTTTGAGTCGCTCGTGCGTCGTCACGGTAAGTTATAACAGTTCTTTACACTTCACTCAAACTTAAACATAACACGTTTTTATACATTTAGTAAAAAATTAGATCAGACTGCCACAGATCTGCGTCCGTCTTACTTGAGAAAAACAGTACAAGTTTTCTTAGCGCTCCAGGCTTCATTTGTTCTCCAGCGAACAAAATAGTGAAGGATCGTATATCTATCCGTATTTTTCTGTTTTTATTGCCGCCCAAAGACGACAAATTACATCATTAGAAAATTCCACCGTCGCTATGCGACGCCTCATTATACATTAATCATTATTTACAAACAAGTATTTGCCTTCTGGCTGAAAGTACTAACTACTCGTATTTGCTGTTTTAATGAAGTCAAAAATAGCGAATATCTCATTGCCTCCCATGAGGAGAGAGGGAATGCCGAAGGATTACCTCGATCCTCATGTCCTCATGAGATATTCGTGATTTTTGGTGTGACATTTACATAATGTTACTGGCGTACTATGTACTTAAATTGAAATTACATTTATAAACATATATCAGATATTTATCGTTTTTCAAAATAAAGTTTTTCATTCTTTGTTCATCAGTCACTTCAGTCCATAATACCAAGACTAACATTTATGTGCATTTTTAAGTTTGGTCCATATTTGCTTATAACAATAAGTGTACGTTCATTTCGCTCTTCAGGGGATAGAATTCAGAAATTACTTTCTCTTGAGCTTAACAACTAATACATGAGTGCAGTGAGTGCTTATTTTCACTAAACTAGAGTGGACCTTGTTCGAGCATCAGTTGACTCATTGTGGTTCAATTACAGTTTAATAACGTAGCACTACACTTCGTGATGCTTTCACTTTCTGTGTTAGCTGTCTACGGCGTTCATCATGCAGTACATCTGTCCTTTCCGCTGTGGTGCCAGGAATTCATGCGGCTTCCCGGGTTTTTATTTACAATATGAAACAGAAGAAGTGGAAAATTATTAGTATAACTTATAACCTATTGGATACATTTGTTAAGGATCGGGACTGGTCTGGAGTTTAGGGTCTTCCTATAGTGCACATTCATTTTCTTTGTCCATCAAGAGACAGGATTATAATTCATTTTAGCAGTGTTCAGGAGTGCCGGTATTAATGGCTTTAAGGACTCAGTAATCTAATAATCTACTTCTCACTCATCTTAACTTCAACTCAAGAAAATTGCTTAATTTACGTATGAAGATGTAGTCACACAAGTGTACAAATGTCTTTCCTCCAGTATGTACGATGGAAGTCATGGCGGTTAGCAGTTTAAAGTTTGGATTGTTTCGTCACCCACACGTCAGCCACTCACAGCGGCTGCACAGTGTTGCGTGAGCTCCAACACTCAGTATCCGTTCGCGCTCAGGCTGTAACAGAGCTGGTGGTCGTCGAGTGCTCCTTTTTTTTGTGTGTAAACTTCGTATCACACGAGTGCATCGATACAAACACCTCGCACGCGTTTTTCATAGGAGGAACAGGACACTGAAGCTGCCTCCATACTTCTCTGTCAACTGCCTCCCATGAGGCTCACAGGTAAGTGACGACGAATGTTTTAGCTGTCGCTGCACTTAGAACAACACTGAACTTTGCGTTGCACCTGTTGTCGTAGCCTTGACTTCTTTTTACACTTGCAGTACAACACTACCACTAATATACAGTGAACAGTTACTTTTATTATGCACGTCGCACTTTAGTGTGCATCTTCACACAGCATTCGTGCTTAGTTCCTTCGCCGATAGAGTTCATTTACAAAACAACCAATTTTGCAGGTTTCCTCCATTGGTACAGAAAGACTTATATTCTACTATTTACAAAAGATCACTTACGAGCTAATATTTACAATTAATGGTCACTCCTTTTGTTAAGTCCAGTGAACAACTGCTTTATGAATGGACTCTTTATATCTCAAGGTTTACTTTCACTAGTAAACCTAAAAATATTCTTTCAAACTTTCTTTTAAGGGCTCATCTCCTCATTATGAGAACTACAGGTTTCACAACACTCGTTGCATTTATTCTTTAGTGCACCCAAGATCATTTTCTATGCCACGCAGAATATCTACTACTTAACGAGTATGCATTTAACGCTGAATCTTTTTTTTATATATTTGAGGGCAGACTGGATAACAATAGGTCTCCCTCTTCGCTTCATGTACTCAGCAATCGTTCTCTGTTTAAAAAAAAATAGGGTAACGCGTGTCTATTTTTTTTTTTTCGCATGAATGGAATTACCGACAGTTCACTGGGTTTACGCAACCGGTCCATAACAAACATTACCAAAGCTAGCGAAGTTCATCACGCTACGTGTCTCATTTCTCATAAGCACTGCTTTGCCTCGAAGCACACGTGCCTTTTACAAGTCGACCCTTGGTCTGGGTTAATGAACCAGGATCAAAATGAACGGGCACAAGGAAAATGGATTTCATAAGAGGAGTGTCTTAGGAGACATTTTTACAATAAAATCTGCATGTAAATAAAATTATCATAATAAACATAGCCACATATATAAATTTCAACGTCTTTCATTACAGCATGCTTTGCTACTTCTACGTCGTACTCTGGTTATAGTCAGTACTAAGTTTAAATATCACTGAATTGCTTGTTCTTTGGATTAGCCTTCAATTAGGGTATTGAATGGTCGCTAGATTACACTACAAATCTTCTGAAGATCTTTACTTGGACTTATTTATGATACAGGGGGCTTGCTGTGTGGTTATTTAGTACCTTTATTCTACTGAAATCAATTCGTCAGCTAACATTCCTCATATACTCTTTACATTGGGCTCAGATCACAGGGAAATAGTATACTTTCATAGCAATTAATGGCCTCGTGGAGTACTTACGCTACATTATTGATGCTTCATGGTTTGCCTCCATTTGTACTGTATTTCACCTAACTTAGTTTACTACAGCTTATTGTCTCCTTGCGTGAACACATGTGGGTTACCACTTGTTTTTCCATTTAACAGCACGCTTTAACTGAACTTTAAGCTATTTCTTCTACTCCTGTCCACTGTCTGGACTGTTTGACCATGTACCTTTTTTTTTTTTTTTTTTTTTTTTTAAAGCAGGTAATTTGGGCTTTTACAACAGAACTTCAAGTACTTACATTACTAAAAATAAATCTATAAATCTTCTTGTACCTTGAGAGAAGTGCTTATTTACGCATCCTTCTCCATTTCTCACCTTTACATATTTATATAGCTCCGGGCAATCGCCTCGCAAGCACTTTTTTTTTCTTAATACTAACTTAAAATTAAATTGAAATTCTTGGTGCAACCCCTATTTCCTGCTTCAGCTTGTTGAAGAAATATCAGTTCAATGTCCATCACTATAAACAATTTTTCCATACTTAACATTTAATACTTAAAGTTTACATGTAGTAGCCGTTACCATGTAGTCAGTGCGCTGTTCAACACAATACTTATTATAAACAGTTCACACAAGGAAATTTCCAGTACGCAAGAGGCAGGAAACCGAAACAGATTCTATCTGCAGTTGAGGCTGTGTCTGTAAACTAACTCTCTGTTTCAATGGACCAATCGCTCCCGATATGGAGCAGCCCTGAATCGGCAATGATAAAACTTTTGAAACAGAAGACACCTGTCTGAAGAGACATGATGACATCACATTGATGTTTGCTCCTGTATCAACAACGGCTGTGAAAGGAATGTTGGCAATAGAAATCTTAATCGAAGCCTGGACCTGTTCATCATAAATGTCGTTAATGTCTTGAGCTTCTTTGTCAGGTGCAAGGTCATCTCGTAAGTCGGTCTCATGGTCGTACCGTATCGCATTTACATACTCAGAATCAGAGTATTCGTTAGTGCCCCCACTCAAAATCCGCAGCGACCTCTTGGAGGCTGAAAGGCGCTGCCTCTAATTTTACGCAGGATGTTTAACCTGTTTGTCATTCATGGCCTTAAGTGTTTGTTCCGTTTCATATTGGTGCTGGTTATGTGGTACAAATGCCGGTGTAGAGGGGTAAAATCCACTGGGTGCATTCACTTGTGAATAAAATACTTGAGACGGCTGCTGTCGCCCGATCTTTTGGTTGCCGGCAGAATCATTTCCTTGTGAAGGAAAGTTCGCATTTGTTACCGTTTGAAAATTGTTCCGCGGTCCTCTATTCCGTGAAAAGTTGTTCTGATGTGCTGGGTGGCCTCCGCCTTGCCCATGCCACTTGCTATTTTTCGACCTATAACTTTGATTGTACACTGGCCCATTTGAAAAATTACCAATCGTTTGTGGAGAATTTCCATACTGCTCAGGCGCAGAATTAAAGGGTGGGTTTCCGTACTGATGTTGTACCTGGTGGTTGTAAATTGGGTGGTATCTCTGCTGATTACTGTAATTGGTTTTCTGCTTCCATTTAAAGTTATTGCCATTTGCGTTTTCATAACGGCTGGCAGGTTGGCAACAGCGGTCGCAGTAGCTCGCTCTCTCCTTCGGCGCATTGTTGTCCGCGTGCGATGCATTCTGCTGGCTGCCAGGGAAGAATTTGCCGCTGCCAACCTTGGAGCGCACATCCTCGCTAATTAAATCTAAGGAATCCAACACAGAAAGGAATACATCCGTGTCTTCTTCGGACACATTTACTAGTTTCTCTCTAATAGACACAGGGAGTTTGCTTTTGAGAATCATAATTACGTCCTTGGAAGAAATCGGAGAATCCCAGAATTTAATTTTTGCTAGATACTTCTCGAAGTATCGCCGGAGACTTCCATGCTTCTCATTGAAAATTTCCGCACCATACACCTCCTTCCTTAATCTTTGCTGTACCCCATTACTCCAAAATTTTGCCAAGAACATTTTCTCAAACTCTTCATAATTCCTACACGTGTCTACCATTTCCGTTCCCCATAATGCTGCATCACCAGAAATAAAGCCAGTGACGAACTGAATACGCTGTCTGTCTGTCCAGCTCCTGGGAAATATGCCGGAAAAATTCTTTAGGAACACGATGGGGTGTATTTCTCGCTTCTGCGGATGAAAAACAGGAAAAGTGCGATGCTTAATCACACTTTCCTCTTGCATTAAACTCACGATTGTGGGCGGATCATTTATTTTCCCTACTCGGGACTCAACAGGACTGTCGTTTTGCATGTAATCAGGCGGTGAACGATAAGGAGTTGACTGACATTCGTCACCGTCTAAAGAGTTGTTCCCTATAGTTTGCGTATGCGTGTGCGGATTTTCTACCCAGTTTCTCAGCATTCTGACTTCGTCCACTACTTGCTGCTTCCACTCGGGAAGATCCCGTGTAAGTGTCCTCCGAATCTGTCCCAATTCAGAAACCACTGTGTCTCCAGACTTACCAGGAGCAGCTAAGATTTCATAAGTTACATCCTTGACAGTCTCCCTAAGCTCCTCCCTGACCTTCTTTTCGATAAAAATATCTTTACCCTTTATCCATTCACCGTAGTGTTCCGACAATGCCTCCGTGTGTGCTTTCACGGTGCTCTTAACCTGTTCTCCAATATTGATTGAGTCTATCTGCCTCGACAGATCCTCCACTACACCTTCAATGTCAGATACTGCATGTCTAACTGAGTTTATTTCTTTGGTAGCTGCCTGAATTTTTGTGTTTAATGTTCCAGATACTTCAGCTATTTCACTTTTCACCTGTTTCTGCATTTTCTGAATTTGATCACTGATCTTAGTTTGCACCTCACCCAAATGGGTATTTAATTCAGCCGTAATTTCTTTACGCAGATCTGTTTTGATTGTGCCTAGCTGTGTTTTTAATGATTCGCTTACAGCATCTAATCGGACGTTAACAGCCTCAATTTGTGTTTTTACTGATTCGCTTACAGCATCGAATCGGGCGTTAACAGTCTCATTTTGTGTTTTTACTGATTCGCTTACAGCATCTAATCGGGCGTTAACAGTCTCATTTTGTGTTTTTACTGATTCGCTTACAGCATCTAATCGGGCGTTAACAGTCTCATTTTGTGTTTTTACTGATTCGCTTACAGCATCTAATCGGGCGTTAACAGTCTCATTTTGTGTTTTTACTGATTCGCTTACAGCATCTAATCGGGCGTTAACAGTCTCATTTTGTGTTTTTACTGATTCGCTTACAGCATCGAATCGGGCGTTAACAGTCTCATTTTGTGTTTTTATAGTCTCATTTACTGCGTCAAACTGTTGTTTCAGCATTTCCATTAACGCACCGAGGTCATTTGTAGCTGCAGCGGGAAGAATTTGGACTTTAGGGTCACTTTCCCCTGTTACAGACATGGTTAGTTCAGTTTCCACACGGGAACCTACCGTTCGCGATCGTAAAGGGTATGGAATACTATTAACGTCTTCACTCCCGTCTCCTGTTGTCACCTGTCTCTGTTTACTATCTGCCATTTTCGTCAGTAAACCACGTGCTACGCAAGGCTTTCGTCGTTTGTCAGGGACGTGGTGAGTCTGCTAAGAGCACCGCTCTCGCGTGAGCAACAAATGAAATTCTATCTGGCGAGAAGACAAGATGGAACCTAAACGTTTCAGACAAATGAATGAAGATGCTCTTCACTGCAAATTGCACACACTATCCACCATGTTGAAAATGTAATAGAGCTATACTAACAATGGGGGAGAAATAATTTCTATTATCAGACTACGAATAATTTTACTTTGAAAGATAAAATAAAGCAGATTTTCTATAGCGGGAAGGAGATAGAAAGGATGTGGATCGACTTGGAAAAGCAACGTTGCTACTGAAGCACTACACTGCGTATGCAAAATTCTGACTTACTTTTTTATGGCTTGATTACCGCTATGTTGTCTCCACAAATTCACGTCTCTTTTCTTTTCTTTTCTCTCGGTAATTAAACTGCGTTATTGGCCAGCATATTTTACGTCATTCTCACAGAGAGATGATGTGTACATGAAACGACAGAACATTTATTAACAAAAGCACATAGAAAATTTTCCAAGAATTTGAACTAATTTTTGGTGAAGTCCCTGTTCGGGCGCCAAGTGTGATGTTACAAAATAAGAGTGATGTTGTTATTCAATGGAAAGTTGGAAATTGAGATTTAGCTTACTGTTTTATCAATCACAGTTGGCGTAAGAATCATGGATTGACCATTGTCATAAAATATTGCATTATGAGATGTGATTAGTTTTTACTTGCAGTTTCGCGTGGCTTGAGGCAGTCACAACTAGCGTGCTGTTGAATAAGAAATTGCGTTATCGTCTTTCTAATTACTTCATGATCGTAGATACGATCATACCCGGTTGTGAAGTTATTGTTATGACAAAACAATTTCCTAAGGGACCAGAAAGTTCTTAAGGGCGCAAAAACAACTGTAACATCACACAAAAGGAAATTCAATATTAAAGCTGATGCAAGAAGACGATAAAACAGTTTTCTTTTTATCGATGTAACACGCACATTGAACTGCTGATCTTGGCGTCTGTAATATTAGCAAAATGCATAATTAAAATGAAAATAATACTGAGGAGATAATAGGAATGAGCACTGCTAAATGATTCAGTATTCCCAGAACAAATATTTATTATAAACTAAAACATTTCGTACCTTAAGCTTAGTACTACAATGACGGTAGATTTTTATGTCCGTATCATGTCCACTGAGCGCTCTTTTATATAGCCATTGTCTTCTTTGAGTCGCTCGTGCGTCGTCACGGTAAGTTATAACAGTTCTTTACACTTCACTCAAACTTAAACATAACACGTTTTTATACATTTAGTAAAAAATTAGATCAGACTGCCACAGATCTGCGTCCGTCTTACTTGAGAAAAACAGTACAAGTTTTCTTAGCGCTCCAGGCTTCATTTGTTCTCCAGCGAACAAAATAGTGAAGGATCGTATATCTATCCGTATTTTTCTGTTTTTATTGCCGCCCAAAGACGACAAATTACATCATTAGAAAATTCCACCGCTGCTATGCGACGCCTCATTATACATTAATCATTATTTACAAACAAGTATTTGCCTTCTGGCTGAAAGTATTAACTACTCGTATTTGCTGTTTTAATGAAGTCAAAAATAGCGAATATCTCGACCAGAAGATTTGACCTCCTACCTAATAGCCTGTACGTCCACCTTGTGGCACGGGTAACAGTGGCGACGCTTCGTGGCATCGAAGCAATGAGTCCTTGGTAGGACGCTGGAGGGAGTTGTTACCACACACACAAGTCACCTAATACCCGTGAATTCCCAGGAGGGAGGGGGGGGGGGGGGATGAGGTCTGACGCCACGTTCCATCACATCTCAGATGCATACCATCACGCCGGATGTACGCCAGTATGGCGATGACGAATACACGCTTCCAATGTGCGTTCACCGCGATGTCGCCAAACACGGACGCGACCATCATGATGCTGTAAAAAGAACCTAGATTCATCCGAAAAAATGTCGTTTTGCCATTCGTGCACCCAGGTTCGTCGTTGAGTACACCATCGCAGGCGCTCCTGTCTGTGATGCAGTGTCAAGGGTAACCGCAGCCATGGTCTCCGAGCTGATAGTCCATGCTGCTGCAAACGTCGTCGAACTGTTCGTGCAGATTGTTGTTGTCTTGCAAACTTCCCAACCTGTTGACTCAGGGATCGAAACGTGGCTGCACGATCCGTTACAGCCACGCGGATAAGATGCCTGTCAACTCGACTGCTAGTGATACGAGGCCGTTGGGATCCAGCACGGCGTTCCGTATTTCTCTCCTGAACCCACCGATTCCATATTCTGCTAACAGTCATTGGATCTCGACCAACGCGAGCAGCAATGTCGCGATACGATAAAGCGCAATCGCGATAGGCTACAATCCGACCTTTATCAAAGTCGGAAACGTGATGGTACGCATTTTTCCACCTTATGCGAGGCATCACAACTACGTTTCACCAGGTAACGCCTGCAACTGCTGTTTGTGTATGAGAAATCGTCTGGAAACTTTCCTCATGTCAACACGTTGTAGGTGTCGCTACCGGCGCCAACCTTGTGTGAACGCTCTGAAAAGATAATAATTTGCATATCACATCATCTTCTTCCTGTAGGTTAAATTTCGAGTCTGTAGCACGTCATCTTCGTGGTGTAGCAATTTTAATGGCCAGTAGTGTAGGTACACTGACCAGAAGATTTGACCTCCTACCTAATAGCCTGTACGTCCACCTTTGGCACGGGTAACAGTGGCGACGCTTCGTGGCATCGAAGCAATGAGTCCTTGGTAGGACGCTGGAGGGAGTTGTTACCACACACACAAGTCACCTAATACCCGTAAATTCCCAGGAGGGAGGGGGGGGGGGGGGGGGGATGAGGTCTGACGCCACGTTCCATCACATCTCAGATGCATTCAATTGGGTTCAGATCCGGCGAGATGTGGGCCCAGCACATCAATTGGAACTCGAACTCGCCCTTGGGTTCCTCTAACCACTGCATCACACTCCTGGCTTTGTGACATGGCGCATTAGCTTCCTGAAAAATGTTATTGCCGTCGGGTAACATGTCCATCATGAAGGTGTGTATGTGGTCTCCAATCAATGTACGATATACCTCTTGGCTGTCATGGTGCCTTGCACCAGCTCCATTGGACCCGTGGATGTCCACCTGAATGTTCTCCAGAGCATAATGGAGTCGGTCCCAGGTTGTCTGATCGTCAGCAGCGCAGTTAAACGATGTAGTATATTATTGTCTGTTTACGCCATTACTTTACGGTTTAGTGTCAACTGCTAATCTTGGCAACAGGCGCCAACAATCTGCACGCCTTTCTAAATCACTATATATACTATAAAAATGCATGCATGCATGTATATACACTACTGGCCATTGAAATTGCTACACCAAGAAGAAATGAACAAATATATTATACTAGAACTGACATGTGATTACATTTTCACGCAATTTGGGTGCAGAGATCCTGAGAAATCAGTACCCAGAACAATTACCTCTGGCCGTAATAACGGCCTTGATATGCCTGGGCATTGAGTCAATCAGAGCTGGATGGCGTGTACAGGTACAGCTGCCCATGAAGCTTCAACACGATACCACAGTTCATCAAGAATAGTGACTGGCGTATTGTGACGAGCCAGTTGCTCGGCCACCATTGACCAGACGTTTCCAATTGGTGAGAGATCTGGAGAATGTGCTGGCCAGGGCAGCAGTCGAACATTTTCTGTATCCAGAAAGGCCCGTACAGGGCCTGCAACATGCGGTCGTGCATTATCCTGCTGAAATGTAGGGTTTCGCAGGGATCGAATGAAGGGCAGAGGCACGGGTCGCAACACATCTGAAATGTGACGTCTACTGTTCAAAGTGCCGTCAATGCGAACAAGAGGTGACCGAGACGTGTAACCAATGGCACCCCCATACCATCACGCCGGATGTACGCCAGTATGGCGATGACGAATACACGCTTCCAATGTGCGTTCACCGCGATGTCGCCAAACACGGACGCGACCATCATGATGCTGTAAAAAGAACCTAGATTCATCCGAAAAAATGTCGTTTTGCCATTCGTGCACCCAGGTTCGTCGTTGAGTACACCATCGCAGGCGCTCCTGTCTGTGATGCAGTGTCAAGGGTAACCGCAGCCATGGTCTCCGAGCTGATAGTCCATGCTGCTGCAAACGTCGTCGAACTGTTCGTGCAGATTGTTGTTGTCTTGCAAACTTCCCAACCTGTTGACTCAGGGATCGAAACGTGGCTGCACGATCCGTTACAGCCACGCGGATAAGATGCCTGTCAACTCGACTGCTAGTGATACGAGGCCGTTGGGATCCAGCACGGCGTTCCGTATTTCTCTCCTGAACCCACCGATTCCATATTCTGCTAACAGTCATTGGATCTCGACCAACGCGAGCAGCAATGTCGCGATACGATAAAGCGCAATCGCGATAGGCTACAATCCGACCTTTATCAAAGTCGGAAACGTGATGGTACGCATTTTTCCACCTTATGCGAGGCATCACAACTACGTTTCACCAGGTAACGCCTGCAACTGCTGTTTGTGTATGAGAAATCGTCTGGAAACTTTCCTCATGTCAACACGTTGTAGGTGTCGCTACCGGCGCCAACCTTGTGTGAACGCTCTGAAAAGATAATAATTTGCATATCACATCATCTTCTTCCTGTAGGTTAAATTTCGAGTCTGTAGCACGTCATCTTCGTGGTGTAGCAATTTTAATGGCCAGTAGTGTAGGTACACTGTCCAGAAGATTTGACCTCCTACCTAATAGCCTGTACGTCCACCTTTGGCACGGGTAACAGTGGCGACGCTTCGTGGCATCGAAGCAATGAGTCCTTGGTAGGACGCTGGAGGGAGTTGTTACCACACACACAAGTCACCTAATACCCGTAAATTCCCAGGAGGGAGGGGGGGGGGGGGGGAATGAGGTCTGACGCCACGTTCCATCACATCTCAGATGCATTCAATTGGGTTCAGATCCGGCGAGATGTGGGCCCAGCACATCAATTGGAACTCGAACTCGCCCTTGGGTTCCTCTAACCACTCCATCACACTCCTGGCTTTGTGACATGGCGCATTAGCTTCCTGAAAAATGTTACTGCCGTCGGGTAACATGTCCATCATGAAGGGGTGTATGTGGTCTCCAATCAATGTACGATATACCTCTTGGTTGTCATGGTGCCTTGCACCAGCTCCATTGGACCCGTGGATGTCCACCTGAATGTTCTCCAGAGCATAATGGAGTCGGTCCCAGGTTGTCTCTGTACAGGTGTCAAGGAGCAGTTCCCTGGAGGACGACGGATTCGCGCTCTCCCGTCTGTATGATGAATACGTCGGGATTCATCTGACCATGTAATGCTCTGCCACTGCGCCAACGTCCAGTGGCGATGGTCACGTGCCCATTTCAGTCGTAGTTGCCGATGTTGTGGTGTTAACATTGGTGCGCTGCAGTCATGGACTGTGCGGCTGGTCCCGGCGGAGTTTCGAGTCCTCCCTCGGGCACGGGTGTGTGTCTTTGTCCTTAGGATAAATTAGGTTAAGTAATGTATAAGCTTAGGGAGTGATGACCTTAGCAGTTAAGTCCCATAAGATTTCACAGACATTTTGTTAACATTGGTCGTCGGTTGCGGAGGGCTATCGTTAGAAGTGTTCGGTGCCCTGTGTGTTCTTACGGACTTGTTAATTTCCACCTCAGTTCTCCGCCTGTCCTGTTGTACCAGCCTTCCCAGCCTACGACGTCCGGCATCTGTTATGAGGCGTGGCCCCCCAACCCCACGACGTCTGGCCGTGGTTTCACCTTGGTTTCACCATATGTTAAAGACACTCACCAGAGCATTCCTCGAACACCCGACAGGTCGTACAGTTTCCGAAATGAGTGTGCAGAGTCTCCAGGCCATTACAATCTGCCCTCTGTCAAACCCAGATAGATCGCTCGCGCATTCTCCATCCTACACGCGCACAGCACTCTCACTGACATTACACGCACCGTGCGTGTGTCTAGCTAGCAGTCATTCCTCGACAGGTGACGCTGCTATCGCCTGGACGGGTTTATATCGATGGTAAGTCAGCAGTCATAATGTTCTGTATGTGTGTGTACTCGTATGTATGTGTAGTGTATGTACTCGCATGTATCAGTGTCTTTACGTAAGTAGGCATTTATGTATGTTCCACATCTCGTCCTAAACACTACATCGATTTCAACGGAACTTCGTAAAGCATATCACTTACTGTCAGGAAATGAGCACTTGTGGGGTAAGAAGCACTTACCTCCCACAGGGGTGGGAGTAAAAAGAACATAGAAACATGACTTCCAAATATCTAGACCAATTGCAATCAAATCTTGTACATACGTGACTCGTTGTTTGTATAACAATGCTGTGGGGGAAATGCACCCCTACCAGACTTTAAGGGGTGGGGTTGAGAATTCGTGAAATCTGAAGTTATTCGATAAAGAGCGATATTAGTAGTGAGCCGATAATGTTTGGCGTTGCTACATCAGAATACTGTATTTTTATGTATAATTCCGATACAAATAAGATGGGTTGCAGACGCAACTACACAGATTTGAAGATGATCCAGGGAAATCGGAACTAGTTGTACTGAATAAAAAAATTGTGCAACTGGGTCTGAAAAATAAACTATATATCGAAACTGTTGTAAGTTAGAGAGTCTTTGAGAAGAGGGGCTGAAGTATGTGTGAGTGAAAAGGACACTGAGCATCTGCTGTAGTGTCAGCCGACAGATGATTATCAGAGACAGGAAGATACTCAAGAAGTATCTGTTCCCTGCTTATGTTTATACACCTTTTTCCTTGTTTTTACGTCTGCTGTCTCCTGTAAGAATGTCACACGGAGTAACTGTCATTTCTGCACAATAGTGAGAGTGCACATTACGGTCGTAACGCACCTGCCACGTGGCTGCGAGAGCAGTGGAGAAGCAGGCGGCAGAGCCATCTCGTCAAGCAGAACCCACGGCCGGGTCCTTCGGGGCGTGTCACGCTTACGCAAAGCTAACGAGATTCTCTCTCGTACGGCGCAACGCTTGCGAAACGCTTCCGGCCAAGAGCGGGGGGAGTTTGCCCGCAAGTTATTGCCGCGGGCAAGCATATGTCCCAGGGGCGGTCCGTGTGGAAGGCGTGAGCGCTTCTCGGAGATAGCAGGGGATCTCTCGTCCCTCTGCAGAGCGCGCGGTAGGAGGGAGGAAGAGAGGAAAAGGTGGGAAAAGGAGACGTAGCGTGCGCCGTTCTCCTTGCCACAAAGTTCTTCGGTGTGTCCGGCAGGGAAACCGGACGATCGCTCACCTTATTTCGATCCTTACGAAGCCTTAGCCAATGCCGGACTATACAGTATACATAGTAAGAAACTAACACAGGACACCTCAGACACCTCCTTAACGAGTAAGTTTTTTAAGGTGGGGTTTTCGCCGAGTAATAGCAGACAATGTGGTGAATGTTCTGACGTCTGTAAGTTTATAATGAATGATAACATGTACGTTTTTAGGATTCCGTGCCTAAACCGCTAAAAACGGAACGCATATAGGATCACTTTGTTGTCCGTCCGTATGTAATGGATCTGGGAGTCGTTCTTTGGGTTATGCGGTTATTACCGAAAACATATAAGTGATCAGAGTCTGAATGCACCATGTTTAAGACAATTACTTAAGAAAAACACTGTTTGGGTTTGGGATAAAAGTTGTCAGGAAGAGTTTGATAAAATTAAGCAAGAGTTGAGGAAGCAACACTTATTACACAGACCTGATTTTAATTCACCATTTCGTTTGAACACTGATAGCAGCAATTATGGGCTTGGAGCAGAGTTATTTCAAGAAAGAGTAGAGAATGGAGTTAAGATACATTGTACCATAGCATTTGCAAGCAGAATGTTGCTCAAGCATGAGAAAAGTCGTAGAAAATCCACACCCTAATGCTTATCGTTTGGTGTATCCTAAGTCAAAGAAATTATTTGGTCTCAGGAATGTTGTCTCTTTAAAACTGTATAAACAGAAATCATAATTTCAAAAATTTAGATAATCTATTACCATCTAAAACAAAAGTCCTCCACTGGAATATGCTTGTTAGAACAAAACTACCTGTACAACCAAGTATGTATATTTGCATGTATAAATTAATAATTTGAAGTCACATGTTAATTGAAACTGATGAAAAAAAAACACTGATGTAACAAAGAATGAGAGAAAGATTTATTTTTACTTTTCTACAAAAAAAGTCTCCCTAGTGAGCATTTCTGAATTTTTCTAATTTTGGAAGCTAAGTCTTCCCTGTGGGTGAAGGCATGCATGTGAGGACATGCATGCAAAGGTATAAGTTTCAAAACCAATTTTAGATAAAGCCTCATGATATATGAGCAGTTTATTGTTGTTTATACTGATGTTGTGGGGAGCAAAAGTACTCTTCATAAAAATGTGACTTGTAGTAATATTGTAGTAGAGAGGAAAGTGTACATAAATAATTGCAAAAAATTTAGATAATACTGATGTATCTTTAGTTGTACTAAAAGAAGAAAATCATAAAAAAAGAAAAAAAACATGAGTAAAAAAAAATTTTAAAAAGAAAATCATAAGCAAAAAAAATATACAAAAAACAAAAAAACCATGACTAATAAAAAAAATATAAAAATTAAAAAATCAGAAGTTAAAAAATATATATATATATAAAAGGCAAATATAGAGAATAACACATTACACTATATATGTCCAGTATCATTTTTAGTGTTACAATATGTAAAAATAATGAAATTAACATTAATATAAAAAAAATTAATTAAATCTTATTCTAGGAAATGAGTTTTACCTTCCTATTATTTTCAATCTGTATGTTAGAATATTTCTCATGTATGTTTTATACCATGTGTATTTGTCAGGTCAAATAATTTCTTTACTTGAATTTTTTTGTGTATGAGATTGATGGGGAAGTATCATTGCAACAACAGCCAGTAACAAGTCCACAGATTCAAAGAGTCCAAATTTGGAAGAGGTTATCAGACTGCATCATTAATGTACTAATTGTGTAATACAGATCCATCACTGAGTGTTGTCGGGATTTTGTTGTATATGTCCATAACAACAAAAGCCCTGGGGAGCAGTTGTAATGGATCTGGGAGATGTTATTTTTCTTTTACCGTATTTGTCGATACTGAATTGAAAATGTTTTCTTATATTTTTGTCAGAATTTATTATAATTTGTCTTATTATATGTTAATTTACTTCTGTTTTTGAGAGTAAAAGCATATTGATTACTATTAGAAAATGTATCGAAGAATAGCAAAGAGACTGATTACAAATGGAAACTTGTGAATTGTGTAAAATATCTTTGACGATGGAGTCGTCTTTGACTATAGTCAGTCCGAGTCGGAAGCTAACTCTTGGTGTGTGTTGACGGAAGAACAATGTGAATGTCGCAGTCATAAATAATTTTGAATTATGTTAACTATTATTTTTGTATTATCTGAAAAGAAGAAACTACATTGGAAGAAACTGTATTTGAAACACCGAAATGAGAGAAACACGCTGAACCACGTAATTTTCTGCAGCCGACAACGATGCATTGTGGAATCATACTTAGACAACTGAAGCCAAGACTTATATTTGCTTGCAAACGTCTAATGGAAAAGGTACTGTCACGAAATATGACAAATTTAAGTTTATAAAAAATAGTGACCATATTTTCAACTTGTGTCTTAACCGGGATACCATATTTCAACTGGGGACTGTAGCCGGGATATTGTGTTCACGAGATTTTCAACAGTGATACGAGGAAGAAAATTTTTGTGTGTTAATACCAGTTTCTTCAGAATGTGTGTTACAGTGTTTGTGTTCATCGGGAAGTAAAAGTTTTGGAGAAGAAATGTTTCGGCAAAAAATATAATTTTCGACAGAAGAAAATACTTCAAGAATTTTGGTCAACAATCACATGGATGGAAAACGTGGTTTTGCAACAGTAGAAGAGTGTTCCAGATAAGTCACGAAACCCTCGTATTTTGTTAAAACAATATTTTTATCTTGTTTTGTATTGTTGTGTATAAATTCTTGTTCTTCACAATGACTTATGAGATTTTCGAGAGTATTGTAGAAAGTAGTAATTTAATAGACTTCAAACATCAGGACAGGTCAAATGAAAGAGAAAGAACCGATGAATTTGATGTAAAAAGTTTTCTTGTAAATTTCACGAAAGAAATTAAACAATCAGCTGACGACAATAAGACTTACTGGGATGAAAAAATTGATAACATTTTGTTGCAAGTCCAAGCAGTCAATACCCAAGTGGGTGAGCTTTCTAACAGAGTTGGTAGTGTTGAGGAAAAAATTGAATCTGTGGAAGCAAAAGTAAATGAAATTGATGTTAAATTGAGCGGTGAAATTAATACTGTAAAAAATGAGTTACTGGTAGATAGGGAAAGAAATTTAATTGATTTTAATGAGATAAAAGGGGAAATTAAAAATTTGGATGAGAATACAAAAGTTTTAGTTAAAAATGTACAACAAGAAACTGACAATCGTTTGGTTACTCTAGAAGAAAAAGTAGAATGCTATGATTTGGAAAACAAAAAATCTGTCGAAGAACTTAGCGAAAAAATTGAAAGTTTTGACATTGAATTTCAAAGCAAAAATTACAACGTCAACACATGTAATCTTGTATCTAATATTCCAGTGAAGCACTTTTCGGTAGATGGACCCTTACATCCCGTTGATTTTATGCAGTATTGTAAGGATTGTTTTTTACCTCACTCACCAGATGAAATAAAAATTAAATTTGTGAAAAAATTCTTGGAAGGGGAAGCTTTGACTTGGGCAAACCAGATTGTAACTTTGGGGATGACCTTTTCAGAATTTGAATCAAAATTTTTGGAAAAATATTGGGATGATCTTAAACAAACTAGAATCAAAAGTGAATTTTTGAATGGGCGAAACTATACGGAATCAGATGGGAACATGAAACAATTTTGCAAAAGTGAACTTCAAAAACTTATTCATTTAACAAAACCTTTGGATGACTTGATCAAAATTGATACCTTAAAGAGAAGATTGCCATCAGCAATGCCGTTGAGTTTAGTTCATTGTCCTGATAGTAATGTAGAGCAGTTTCTCGATTATATTGAAAAGTTGGATAGGGTAACAACAAGAACACACAGTGGGTTTACTCAGAAAGGTAATGGTCAAAATTGGGGAAATGACAACTTTCAAAAAAGGGAAGAAAACAATTATCATGGTGTCAGTCAAAATTCAGGGGGATATAACAATTTTGTAAAGAAGGACCATAATTTTTATCCAAAACAAGAACAACATTTTCGCGTTAATAATCAACAAAATAGAGAACACTTTAGGGATCAAAATCACAGAAATTTTTATAGAGGTCAGTACAATAGAAACTACCAACAATCAGGTAATGTTTGGCATAGGAATGGGATCAGAAATGTTGATCAGAGACATTGGCAGAACCACAATCAGCAGTTCAAACAGGAACCGGAAATAAAAAACGAGTAGACACCCCCTTGAAGGTCCCCAAGGTTGAGGCAGAAGGTGAGCATGATGAAAGGACCAATGGATGTGACTATCATAAACCCAAACAGGTCAGTTCCAAACCTAAGCTATCACATGAGGTCATTAGTTGTTACTTATTGAAGAAATTTCAAGAGGAAAATAATAATAATAAAGATAACATTTTCAATACACAAGAACATACAGTAGATAAAAGTAATTGTGATTCATTTAATTTAACAGAGTTTTACACTTGGGCAGAAAAGAAAAACACTTTGTCGGATGATGTAATTTGCAGTAGTTCAGAGATGTGTGTGAATGAAAGAGAGAATGCATGCTGTGAGAATGAAAATGTTGGTGAAAGGGATCTGGTAACTTTAGAAAGGGGAAATAATATTTTGGGGGATAATTTGAATGTGTATGACCTGAATATGTGTAATGATAATGATGTTGTTGATAAAGTTGATAATGATTGTAATGGTATTGATGTTGATGTTGAGGAAAGGTATTTCATTAGTTTAAATAGGGAGTTGGGTATACACATGGTTGAAAATGGATTAAATAGTGAGAATATTATAGAAATTCCCAGGGATGTTACCAGGATGTATAATACTCGCAATCTGGGTGTATGTAAAAGTGTGAATTTTGATGTTGTTGGTAAAGAATCTGACTACACAAATAACGATGACACATGTATAACTTCTAACCTAAGTGAAACTTTTATAGATACTAATGATACACACACATTTCTTATGAATATATGGCTGAACAGTGAAACTATTTCTTTTGACAAGAACTTTAGGAAGATGCTTATTAATGTATGTGAAACTGTATGTCCTGAGTGGTGGAAAAAGATGAGATATTTTATTTTTGAAAAGCTGAAGGATAAGTACTTCAATAGTATACAATGTGATTTGGATGAAAATTCTTGGCTATTTGAGATAATAGAGAGTACTAATGACAATTTTGTATCTTGTACAAATTTTATAACTGTGACAAATAATACATATAATGGTATACCATATGATTCTGATAAGTATAGGTTTGGGGAAATTGAAAGTGATTTATTACATGAGGATACAGGTTCTGAGAAAAGTGATCAATTTTGCAGTCCTTACATAAAAGTTCAAATTGGGTCATGGATTGGTAAATGTTTAATCGATACAGGAAGTGAGATCTCGGGAATATCTGAAAGATTAAGCAAAAAATTGAAAGTGGGGAAAGATTATGTTGAACTGCCAGTTGTTGGGGTAAAGATAAAAGGTGCTACTGGGAAGAGCAGTAAATTGGTAAAAAGCCAGGCTTTAGTGACATTTTTAATTGAAGGCAAGTTGTTCACACATGGATGTTTTGTAATTCAGGAATTTAATGAGGATTTTCTTTTGGGTATGAATTGGATAGTAAAAGTAAATACAGCATTTGATTGGGTTGGAAGAAAACTTTTGATAGAAACTAGTGAAAGGGAATACATTCAGACAAATTTTGTGAACACACTTGGTGATCAGAGTAATGTAAATTTTGACAGTATTAATTTACTAAAAGAAAATAGATTGGAGAATATTGAAATTCATAGATTTGATACTGATGAAGTTGAATTTGGGAATTTAGTAAATTTGAAAATTTCAGAAACACAAATTTGTCTGGGGAGCAAAAACAACAGTTAGAAAATCTGCTGTGGGAATACAGTGATGTTTTTAGTGACATACCTGGTAGGGTAAAGGATTACCAGTGTGAGCTTCAGGTAAAACCTCATGAACCATTTTTCATAAAACCATACACTATTGCAATATCAAAAAGACCTGCTGTAGAGAAAGAGCTGAAAAAGATGGAAGGATGTAATATAATAGAAAAGAGTATCCGTGCATATAATAATCCTCT
Organism: Schistocerca americana; assembly: GCF_021461395.2. Taxonomy (NCBI): domain Eukaryota; kingdom Metazoa; phylum Arthropoda; class Insecta; order Orthoptera; family Acrididae; genus Schistocerca; species Schistocerca americana. The sequence continues at coordinate 486,079,097 of NC_060126.1, read as the reverse complement.
AGTAGTAGTTTCGAAAAAAGATGGTGGAGTAAGATTGGTTTTGGACTCTAGACACTTAAACAAAATTTTGTTCAGACAGACAGACCATCCTGAAAATATTGATGAGTTACTCTATAAATTTACAGAGATAAAATATATGTCAAGTTTGGATCTAACTTCGGGTTTTCATCAAGTACCACTTTCGGTTAATTCTAGAAAATATACTGCTTTCTTGTACAATGGTAAGAGTTACCAATATTGTGTTGTGCCATTTGGGTTAAATTCTTCTGATTCCGAATTTATAAGAGCTTTGGATCATGTATTTGGGCAAGAACTTGCGTCTAAACTGATAATCTATGTAGATGATATTTTGGTTACAGGGAAAAATTGGGAGGAACATTTTTTGATTTTGAAGTCAGTTTGTGAAAAACTTAGAAAAGGGGGGATGACATTGAAATTAGAGAAATGTAAATTTGCAGTTTCTGAATTAAAATTTTTGGGTCATGTTGTCACAGACAAGGGAATTTTGGCAGATGCAGAAAAAATTAAAGCAATTTCAGAAATTCCTATTCCTAGGACTAAGAAACAATTAAAGTCGTTCTTTGGGTTATGCGGTTATTACCGAAAACATATAAGTGACCAGAGTCTGAATGCACCATGTTTAAGACAATTACTTAAGAAAAACACTGTTTGGGTTTGGGATAAAAGTTGTCAGGAAGAGTTTGATAAAATTAAGCAAGAGTTGAGGAAGCAACACTTATTACACAGACCTGATTTTAATTCACCATTTCGTTTGAACACTGATAGCAGCAATTATGGGCTTGGAGCAGAGTTATTTCAAGAAAGAGTAGAGAATGGAGTTAAGATACATTGTACCATAGCATTTGCAAGCAGAATGTTGCTCAAGCATGAGAAAAGTCGTAGAAAATCCACACCCTAATGCTTATCGTTTGGTGTATCCTAAGTCAAAGAAATTATTTGGTCTCAGGAATGTTGTCTCTTTAAAACTGTATAAACAGAAATCATAATTTCAAAAATTTAGATAATCTATTACCATCTAAAACAAAAGTCCTCCACTGGAATATGCTTGTTAGAACAAAACTACCTGTACAACCAAGTATGTATATTTGCATGTATAAATTAATAATTTGAAGTCACATGTTAATTGAAACTGATGAAAAAAAAAAACACTGATGTAACAAAGAATGAGAGAAAGATTTATTTTTACTTTTCTACAAAAAAAGTCTCCCTAGTGAGCATTTCTGAATTTTTCTAATTTTGGAAGCTAAGTCTTCCCTGTGGGTGAAGGCATGCATGTGAGGACATGCATGCAAAGGTATAAGTTTCAAAACCAATTTTAGATAAAGCCTCATGATATATGAGCAGTTTATTGTTGTTTATACTGATGTTGTGGGGAGCAAAAGTACTCTTCATAAAAATGTGACTTGTAGTAATATTGTAGTAGAGAGGAAAGTGTACATAAATAATTGCAAAAAATTTAGATAATACTGATGTATCTTTAGTTGTACTAAAAGAAGAAAATCATAAAAAAAGAAAAAAAACATGAGTAAAAAAAAATTTTAAAAAGAAAATCATAAGCAAAAAAAATATACAAAAAACAAAAAAACCATGACTAATAAAAAAAATATAAAAATTAAAAAATCAGAAGTTAAAAAATATATATATATATAAAAGGCAAATATAGAGAATAACACATTACACTATATATGTCCAGTATCATTTTTAGTGTTACAATATGTAAAAATAATGAAATTAACATTAATATAAAAAAAATTAATTAAATCTTATTCTAGGAAATGAGTTTTACCTTCCTATTATTTTCAATCTGTATGTTAGAATATTTCTCATGTATGTTTTATACCATGTGTATTTGTCAGGTCAAATAATTTCTTTACTTGAATTTTTTTGTGTATGAGATTGATGGGGAAGTATCATTGCAACAACAGCCAGTAACAAGTCCACAGATTCAAAGAGTCCAAATTTGGAAGAGGTTATCAGACTGCATCATTAATGTACTAATTGTGTAATACAGATCCATCACTGAGTGTTGTCGGGATTTTGTTGTATATGTCCATAACAACAAAAGCCCTGGGGAGCAGTTGTAATGGATCTGGGAGATGTTATTTTTCTTTTACCGTATTTGTCGATACTGAATTGAAAATGTTTTCTTATATTTTTGTCAGAATTTATTATAATTTGTCTTATTATATGTTAATTTACTTCTGTTTTTGAGAGTAAAAGCATATTGATTACTATTAGAAAATGTATCGAAGAATAGCAAAGAGACTGATTACAAATGGAAACTTGTGAATTGTGTAAAATATCTTTGACGATGGAGTCGTCTTTGACTATAGTCAGTCCGAGTCGGAAGCTAACTCTTGGTGTGTGTTGACGGAAGAACAATGTGAATGTCGCAGTCATAAATAATTTTGAATTATGTTAACTATTATTTTTGTATTATCTGAAAAGAAGAAACTACATTGGAAGAAACTGTATTTGAAACACCGAAATGAGAGAAACACGCTGAACCACGTAATTTTCTGCAGCCGACAACGATGCATTGTGGAATCATACTTAGACAACTGAAGCCAAGACTTATATTTGCTTGCAAACGTCTAATGGAAAAGGTACTGTCACGAAATATGGCAAATTTAAGTTTATAAAAAATAGTGACCATATTTTTAACTTGTGTCTTAACCGGGATACCATATTTCACGTACACCTGTCTGTCTGTCTGTCCGACAATTAAAAACTCGTTTTCTTAGGATCGGGTACATGTGTCAAGTCGAAATTTACATCACATATTAAGGTCTATAGTTCGTTGGTGCTGTAGTAAATGTAAGCTTTTAAAAATCAGTGCAATCAAAAGTTACGCCCATTTATACCACATACAGCTGACAAACGTTACATTCCCCGGGTATTTATTTTACCAATGTTCTATTAGAAATGGTTCAAATGGCTCTAAGCACTATGGGACTTAACATGTGAGGTCATCAGTCCCCTAGACGTAGAACTACGTAAACCTAACTAACCTAAGGACATCACACACATCCATGCCCGAGGCACAATTCGAACCTGCGATCGTAGCATTTCTATTAGAAAAGAAGACAAAAAACGAACTATGATTGCAGTGAAGCATCAAAAAAGTTTCATTTCTATGTACCCGTGAAAACGCTTTTGAAATAATGAGACCGTTGTACAAATAAATATGCATAACGTTAAGTACAGTATCTAAAGTTAGAAACGTCCCCCCCCCGTACAGGGGGCAACTGCTTTACGTGTCTACAATGCGATTTTGTAAACATCTCTATGGAAAAGCCTCTTCATAGCTCTATAGGCAGCCACTGTTTTCGCCTACAGAAGTTGGCGCTTCACAGTTGGAAAGCCGTCAAAAGCGCTACCAGGTGTCAGGGATTTCCTTAATTTGACTCGACTGTTCGAGGGTCTTAGTAGTAAAGAATGAATGAATTCAAACTTCACGCATGATGCGGCAATTTTTAACGCGTCTTAGTGTTTACGACGCCATATCTCTCGAACTATGTGTCGTACAGTGATGTATTTGGTAGATATATCCAGTGACATAAGTGGATACTGTCTGCGAAATGTGTTGTGAATAGAATTAGCAACAAAGGAGTTAAAAAATTTAAATGTCAAGCACGGTGGAGCAGATTTTCAAACATCCCAACGTTTATGCTGTCATGTCTCCTAGTCTGTGGGTCGTACAATGATTTAATTTTGTAGGTACACTCAATAGTGTATGTGGATATTGTCTACAAAATGTGTTGGGAATAGAGTTGTTACAAAAGAAGTAATAAACCTAAACGTCAAGAACAATGCGGCTGTTTTTCATGCATCTCATTGCTTACGACGTCATATCTTCTGAACTATGTAAGGTAGGTGTTTCTTACCCCCACAGTAATTGTTGCCTGACAGTAACCTATATGTGTACCAGGTCTTCTTCTTCTTCTACTTCATTTCAGGTATTAGCCAAATTGCCTGTTACGGTACTCCATCTCTTGTATGGCCTTCCTACATTTCATCTTCCAGTGTATTTTTAATTAAGATCTTTCACCGAAAATAATATTTCCAGCCAGACTATCTACACTGTTCTTCCATTTTCTCCTATTTTTCTTTATTTTTTCGTCTAGGTTACGTATTCCTAAATATTTCCCTATATCTTAATTTCTTTTTTGATCTCCCCTTGTACATACTTTTACTCTTCTTAAAAATCTCGTTTTTCGTGTCATGTTGTTGCCCAAGCTTCACTTCCACAAGTAAGGGGTGTTTTATAAAACTTCAGCTGGGTTTCTTTCCTGACTCTATTCTACAAACTTTTTACGATGTAAGCGTAGTCTTCCGCGGCCGTTGTCACTATCAATAAAATTCTTCTGGGCTGTTGACCGCATTGTCAGTATATGGTTCAAATGGCTCTGAGGACTATGGGACTTAACATCTATGGTCATCAGTCCCCTAGAACTTAGAACTACTTAAACCTAACTAACCTAAGGACATCACACAACACCCAGTCATCACGAGGCAGAGGAAGTCAGTATATGAAATTGTCCGACGTTTTACGATCATTTATTTAATTTTTGGTCGACGTCATGGTTCAAATGGCTCTAAGCACTATGGGGCTTAACATCTGAGGTCATCAGTCCCCTAGACTTAGGAATACTTAAACTTAACTAACCTCAGGACATCACACACATCCATGCCCGAGGAAGGATTCGAACCTGCGACCGTAGCAGCAGCGCGGTTCCGGACTGAAGCGCCTAGAACCGCTCGACCACAGCGGCCGGTGGTCGACGTCATGGTTATATTTGTAAGCGATGACGCTTCCTAGATATTTAAAATGTTTTACTTGCTGTGAGATATTTTAGATCTTAGCAGTAGTCTGTGCTGAAATATTATCACTTTCGTTTTATCTACCGCCAATGTTATGGTGTAATCTCAGGCCATATGTTGTAACTTATAGACTTCCATCTGAAGGTCATCTTCGTTCTCTGTAATCAAAATTAGGTCATTTTCATATAAAATTACGTTTAGTCTGGTGTTACCATATAAAATAATTCCGTTTATGTTCAGCATTTTCCATATTGAAGAGTACTGGGGAAATATAGCATCCGTGTCGTATATCTTTGTTTGCTTCCATTGACTTTGTTATTATATTTCCCATATCTATATCAAATTACGTATTTGCTTACAGACTCTTAATAGCATTTAAAAGGTGAGATGCATAACCTCATTCAGCCATGATATTCCATAGTATTTCTCTGTTCACGTTATAGAATTATTTCTCAAAAACCGCAAAAATGAGATGGGTTTCTCTATTAAACTCTTGTCTTTTTTCTGTAACTTGTTGCAGTGTAAAACATTGTCAATAGTTGATCGTACTTGTTTAGAACCTGATTGTTCTTCAGATATTACCTTTCCCGTGATATTTTTAAGTCTTTCATTCAGAATTTTGGCACATAATTTATAGGCTGAATCCAGGAGGCTTATATCTCGATGGTTGCTATATTTATGTCTATCGCCTTTTAAAGACATATATCATTTTGGCTCTCAGTCAGTCTGTTGGTACCTTCTTATTTTTACAACACCCATTAAATACACGAATAAGTCTAAGATGTAGGAATAACCCTCTATATTTCCACAGTTCCATATTTATACCATCGAAACAAGTGGCTTTGCTACTTTTTGTAGCTTTAAGAGCTTTCGTCAGTTCACTCGTATTAGTATCGTCCAGGCGTCTGAATTAAAGTATATCATACCACAATTTTTTATAATGAGTTATCCATTCGTTCTCCCCTATATTATTAATACGTGTACGATCATTTTCTTGCCTGTTGACTGATTCCTTCACTCTATAAGCGACAATTTGTCTGCCGAGTAAATCGTGCTCTATGTTGTTAATGAAGCCTTCCCATAACTCTGCGTGCGCTTTCCGAGTTATGTATTTCGCATTATTTCTCTTCTTTTTATATTCATTACACTTTTCATTAATGGCATTATTTATGTAGGTCCTGAAAGCTTCTTGTAGTTCTTGAATAGGTTTTTCTGTCTCTGGCCTCCAAATCCTACGTTTCTCTCCTCTATGTTCGATATGGCTGTGTTTAAGTTTTTCCGTTCTTCTTCTAAGTCTTCTACCGTTTCTAAATTTGCTAATGTTTTTTTTATCCGCTTTTGATAGAGGTCTTTTATGCTGATATCTTCTGCAAGGTAAACTTTGAGAATTTGGTCTTTCTTTTATACTTAACTGGTTTCTTCGGTATTCTCCATTTTGCATAAATGCTAATTATTGACACCAATCAGAAGTGAGCTGCTCCAGTATCCACTACTCGATAAACTCTGGTATATCTAACATGTCCAGGAAATCTCTCATTTATTATAATATAATCTATAGTAGATTAATATCCTCTTGCTGACTAGCTGAACTTTTGCATTCCTTCCTAAAGAAAATGTTGGTAATTTTTAAATGGTTAAAGCTAGCAAAATCTCTAAGTATTTTTCCGTTTACATGACATACGTCTTACCCAAATGTGCTTACCATTTTTAGAATTCACGTATTTCCAGTTGTAGCATTGACATCTCCCATAAGTAAAATCCGTTTATCTGTTTAAAAGCACTTGTAACTGTTTGTAAAAGGCTTTTGACTCGTCCACTTTTCTGCTTCTGGGGCATAAGTTCTTAGGGTTTCTCTTGGTCCTTTAGTTCGTACTAGTGCAGCGCGTCCATTATCGGGTCATAGTCAGTATTTTATCTTCCCATTTTATATGGGAAAGCACACAGAGGACAAATAGCGCTTCACCGTTTGCGAGATCCTCGTTCCCATGCGCTGGACTGTAACAGTCTGCCCCTTGTCAGTATCGTTTATGTCAATGGACTTCTCCCTTCGCTGCCCATATCATCTTTAGAAAGATTCCCCATTCGTTCCAGCTCCGCGTGCACACTTACCGCGTCACATGTCCGCAGTGCCATCTGGCAGCATTAAATCTGGCATTGGGCAATGCACATAAAGTTTTGGCTCATCGATATGTGTAGGTTTTCTATATATATCACTGGAGAGAGCCATCGAAGAGGTCTTATCATTTGTGCAACTAGATCAAACTGCAACTGTTTTCCAAGAAGACACAAGCTAGAGTAAAAGAAGTGAACACTTTTTAATTTCACAGTCATACAGCTTTTGTGTATTGCGTTAGAACACTCAGTACTCTTTTTTCTCCCGCACTATTAACAAAATCAGATAGGTGTGTCACAACAACTTTATATACAGGGTGTTACAAAAAGGTACGGCCAAACTTTCAGGAAACATTCCTCACACACAAATAAAGAAAAGATGTTATGTGGACATGTGTCCGGAAACGCTTACTTTCCATGTTAGAGCTCATTTTAGTTTCGTCAGTATGTACTGTACTTAGTCGATTCACCGCCATGATTTCATACGGGATACTCTACCTGTGCTGCTAGAACATGTGCCTTTACAAGTACGACACAACATGTGGTTCATGCGCGATGGAGCTCCTGCACATTTCAGTCGAAGTGTTCGTACGCTTCTCAACAACAGACTCGGTGACCGATGGATTGGTAGAGGCGGACCAATTCCATGGCCCCCACGCTCTCCTGACCTCAACCCTCTTGACTTCCATTTATGGGGGCATTTGAAAGCTCTTGTCTACGCAACCCCGGTACCAAATGTAGAGACTCTTCGTGCTCGTATTGTGGACGGCTGTGATACAATACGCCATTCTCCAGGGCTGCATCAGCGCATCAGGGGTTCCATGCGACGGAGGGTGGGTGCATGTATCCTCGCTAACGGAGGACATTTTGAACATTTCCTGTAACAAAGTGTTTGAAGTCACGCTGGTACGTTCTGTTGCTGTGTGTTTCCATTCCATGATTAATGTGATTTGAAGATAAGTAATAATATGAGCTCTAACATGGAAAGTAAGCGTTTCTGGACACATGTCCACATAACATATTTTCTTACTTTGTGTGTGAGGAATGTTTCCTGAAAGTTTGGCCGTACCTTTTTGTAACACCCTATATATATATATATATATATATATATATATATATATATATATATATATATGTATAGGAATGTAAATCAGTGACATGTCATGCAATAGCCGTTACGGGCAAAAAGAAGTCATAAGTGCTTTTTTAAATACGATTCACGTGTGTTTAAGAGCAATTATTATTATTGTTACAATGTTATTAATACTGTTATTTGAAATCTTGTATTCAGTGGTTATAAATTGTGCTGTTACAAGAGATTGAATAGTGGATAAAATAACAGTACAGCTGAGATTAAAGCATGCGAATGTCATTTAGATTTATTTTTGTGTAACAAATGTCTGATAAATAGTTTAAATCAAAGTTTCAAGTATCTGTGTATCAATTTCAACGGTAGTTTTTTTTAAGCTTATCTTCGCAGTAATACGTGCAGTGACATGTACTTAAGGAAGCAACAACACCTGCAACACTATCGACTATATTTTCTTTAGCGTTTACTCTGACTGCGTAAACTTCGGTTTTATTACATCGTCGGTCCACAGAGAGCCTAATGGAAAACGTGACCGTAGCTGAGGGTTCATCGTCGACAGAATGTTGATTTTGGCTTTACCGCGAGAATGTGAAGTGCTCCGCCGTGTTGGAAGCAAAGGTCCAGTCCCGTTGATGAGGGGATCCCTTACAACACCGTGGGAAATTTGTCGCGCATGAAAAATATGTGTATATAATCTCTGTAAGACTGTCTGATAAGACAAATCCCCACTTATCTTGTAATCAATCAAACAATACTTCATCGACAAACGGACGCTGCAGGAAATGTCTTAGGAACTGAACAGTATTTTTTTCTGGTGTAAACGCACAGCTTTCAGCCAGTTCGAAATGAACTTCTCTTCAAACTTACGCGTCTTTTACTTGAAAGTATCTTTCAGGGAAAAGTAAATTTCAGTGGACAGCCACGAATGTTTGGACGACTGAGCGCATTCCACATTTCTGACCTGGACGAGATTTTAGTAGAAGTACTTTTCCGTAGCCTTCCCTTGCACTATCCCAGAACGTGATAGCTCTGTCTTGAAGTCGTGTTGGTGAGAAGAGGGACTACTCAGTGTATTGTTTTGTTTGCATTGTTACAGACGGTATAACTCGTTTCTCTCTTACATTTCTTTTTTTCCTCGAGATAATCCTCGCGCTCTTCAGTTAATAACACAATATAAACACAGACACTACTGGTACATGTCCTCAGAAACTCATGAGACTAATCAACAACACCGACGACATATTTCAAATCGGCCAACAACGCCGACGACATATTTCAAATCTGCCAAAGGCACGTTGAGAAATGCTCATTCTCATAGAATAGTCACAAATAACATACACTGGCGGAAAAAAATTGCTGCACCAAAAAATAATTAATGTAAAGTAATGAAATTTCGGGAATTCATTTGTCTAGGCAACATACTTACGTGATTAATATTGCAAGGTCACAGATTAATGTAAGTGCGAGATAAGCCACTGAAAATATGAAATGCTGGTACATTGATAACTGGCCAAAATGTTGAATGCAAGCATGCGTAGTGTTGCACGGGTGCCGGATGTCAGTTTGTGAGACGGAGTCCCATGATTGTTGCACTTGGTCGGTCAATAAAGGGACGGTTAACGCTTTTTGTTGATGACGCTGGAATTGCCATCCGATGATGTCCCATAAGTGTTCGAATGGAGACAGATCTGGTCATCGAGCAGGCCAAGCAAGACGTCGACATTACGTACAGCATGTTAGGTTACAACAGTGGTAAGTGGGCGGGCGTTATCCTACTGGAAGACACCCCTGGTGTTTGGTTTGTTTGTTTAGTTTTGTTTTAGAGCGCAAAAACAACTAAGGTCATGTGCGCCGATATCAGAACCATAGAACACGAAGACGAAAAAGGAATTAAAAACGACTACACGTTAAGGCCAATCGACGGAAGGAAAGATAGTGAAAAAAAGGGACAGCTTCTTGGAAAAAGGTCCATAAAATATGCCATAGAGACAACAGAGGCCTGCCGGCCGGTGTGGCCGAGTAGTTCTAGGCGCTACAGTCTGGAACCGCGTGACCCCTACAGTCGCAGGTTCGAATCCTGCCTCGGGTATGGATGTGTGTGATGTCCTTAGGTTAATTTGGTTTAAGTAGTTCTAAGTTCTAGGGGACTGACGACCTCAGAAGTTAAGTCCCATAGTGCTCAGAGCCACAACGGAGGTCTTGCACCAAAGATTAAATGATAAAAAGTAAATTGCGGTCGTCAGCCCGCGCGTCATTTTTAAAAAAAAACGGCCGATAACTCAGATGGCAAACATAAATTAGAAGGTAAGTGATTTAAAAAAATAAAAAAATAAAAAAAATTGACGACATTCCGTCAGGAAATGGCGAACCGTCAAAGGCTGAGGACAATGGGTACAAAGTGGTGAGGGATCACCACTCAACAAATGGAGAAGGCTATAAAGACAGTTCCCAATACGAAACAAAGCTAAAATGATCTCCTCGCAGCGAGAAGGCCGAGAAGAGGTCGACCAAGCCACAGGGAGAGGTTTAATTCCCCAGAGTTTGTTCTCATGAAGCAAAGATCAGTGGCGATGCCAAAGTGACACCACCTGCTGACAGACGGCAACACAGGGATCCTCGAAAGAATGGAAGAATTAGCAGGCCGAGGTACGAGGACTGCAGCTTCGGCAGAAGCGTAATAGGCCTCGTTCCTGTCAGACCGACGTAACCAGTGACCCACATAAACAACACAGTGGCTCCATCAAGAGTGACCAAGTTAAAGCTTTCCTGCACCCATTGGACTAAGGGATGGACTGTGTAAAGCCAACAGATGCTCTGAAGGGCACTGGGAGTCGTAGAACACGACATAATTGAAAATCATGAGTCCTTGGATGAACTGCGTGGCCTGATACAGGGCGAAGAGCTCTGCTATAAATACTGAGCAATGCAGATACCGAAAATCGTCAGTGCTAATGACGAAAGCCACCTGACACCGTGTTCAATCCAAGACCCATCAGTGTACACAAAGGTACTACCGCGAAGTTCCGTGCAAAGGTCCAGAAACATACAGCGATATAGCGAATCTGGAGTAATGTCCTCAGGAAGCGAATGAAGTCCCGGATGAGGACAGGCCACTGCACGAAGCCAAGGCAGTGAAGGTTTCACAACCATCGGAAAAGTGCAGGTAGCATGGAAAGTGGCAGGTAGCAAGGAAAGTGGCAGGTAGCAAGGAAAGTGGCAACTAGCAAGGAAAGTGGAAGGTAGCAAGGAAAACGGCAGGTAGCAAGGAAAGTGGCAGGTAGCAAGGAAAGTGGAAGGTAGCAAGGAAAGTGGCAGGTAGCAAGGAAAGTGGCAGGTAGCAAGGAAAGTGGCAGGTAGCAAGGAAAGTGGAAGGTAGTAAGGAAAGTGAGAGGTAGCAAGAAAAGTGGCAGGTAGCAAGGAAAGTGGCAGGTAGCAAGGAAAGTGGAAGGTAGCAAGGAAAGTGGCAGGTAGCAAGGAAAGTGGCAGGTAGCAAGGAAAGTGGAAGGTAGCAAGGAAAGTGAGAGGTAGCAAGAAAAGTGGCAGGTAGCAAGGAAAGTGGCAGGTAGCAAGGAAAGTGGAAGGTAGCAAGGAAAGTGGCAGGTAGCAATGAAAGTGGCAGGTAGCAAGGAAAGTGGCAGGTAGCAAGGAAAGTGGAAGGTAGCAAGGAAACTGGCAGGTAGCAAGGAAAGTGGCAGGTAGCAAGGAAAGTGGCAGGTAGCAAGGAAAGTGGCAGGTAGCAAGGAAAGTGGCAGGTAGCAAGGAAAGTGGAAGGAAGCAAGGAAAGTGGCAGGTAGCAAGAAAAGTGGAAGGTAGCAAGGAAAGTGGAAGGTAGCAAGAAAAGTGGCAGGTAGCAAGAAAAGTGGCAGGTAGCAAGGAAAGTGGCAGGTAGCGAGGAAAGTGGCAGGTAGCAAGGAAAGTAGCAGGTAGCAAGAATTTTAAATGCGAACTTTTTAGGTTAGGCTTTATCGTGACGTTAAATGAAACAACAAGTTTACTGTTACCAGTCACCGTAAATCCACCTGATGATGGAGGTTTAAACTTTTGAAACGCGTCTTGGAAATGAATAAAACGGTGACTGGTAGCAGTAAACTTGTTGTTTCATTTAAGGTAGCAAGAAGTCAAGATGCTGGAGCAATAGTCGAAAGCGAACTCCAGGAGGTAACACAGAAGAGGGACGCGCCCCATACTGGCGATCAAGGGAGTCATCAAAGAAGAAGGCATAGGATGGGTGGCCAAGCATAGGAAGGGTGGCCAAGCATGACAGACAAACGGCATACATGTCTGCTGAGGAGAACATGACGTCAGTATGACAGCAGTAGTTTGGCACCTTTCACAGACAAACTCTCAGCTGGGCTAGTGTAAAAGACACCAGTGGCCAAATGGATGCTGCGATGATGGATTGTATTTAGACAGTGTATGATGGACAGATTTGCAGATGCATAAACGAAACACCCATAGTTTAGTTTCGAATGGACACTGGATCGGTACAAACGAAGGAGGGTGGTCCGATCTCCTCCCCAGGAAGTACCGCTGAGGACATGTAGGACAATGAAGGACTGGGCACAGTGGGCAGCCAGGTAAGACACATGAGAGGACCAAGAAAGTTTCCTATCGAACCTGAGCCCCAGGAATTGCGTAGTTTCAGCGAACAGAAGAGCAATAGGCGCAAGCTGTAAAGACAGTGGAAGAAACCAATTGCGACACCAGAAATTTATACAAACGATTTTGTCAGTGGGAAAGCAAAAGCCATTGTCGATGCTCCACGAGTAAAGACGATCGAGACATCGATGAAGACAAGTTCGTAGAGAAATGCAATATGTTGTGTTGGCTGAAGAGCCAACACCGTGTTACTAATGGAGGCCGAAATGCACGCGTTTTAGCTCACGCAGGCTGGCGTGAGGAGAGAAGAACTATACTGACGTGAGGTCTGGAACATGACAAGGAATTAGAATTCAAAAAGCGGACGTAATTAGCTTCATACTTAACTTTAATCCATTAATGATGAACGTCGCTGTTGACGGTACATGATTCACAATATTATCTGTTCAGAAGACATATTAACTGAATATGGCGCCTTGCTAGGTCGTAGCAAATGACGTAGCTGAAGGCTATGCTAAACTGTCGTCTCGGCAAATGAGAGCGTATGTAGACAGTGAGCCGTCGCTAGCAAAGTCGGCTGTACAACTGGGGCGAGTGCTAGGGAGTCTAGAGTAGACCTGCCGTGTGGCGGCGCTCGGTCTGCAATCACTGATAGTGGCGACACGCGGGTCCGACGTATACTAACGGACCGCGGCCGATCTAAAGGCTACCACCTAGCAAGTGTGGTGTCTGGCGGGGACACCACACAATAGACCACATAATCGTCAACGAAAAGGGAGTAGGAGATGCCCAGTGGGAGACAGGCCGTAATAGGATTAATGGCGATTGCAGAGAAGTCGACCTTCAGGATGGAACCCTGAGGCACACCGTTTTTAAAAGGCGGAGCCCACATGTACCTGGAAAACTTAATTGTAATTGAGTAACTATATTGTTCAGCAGTTTTTTATTGTGTAAATTTAACGTGGCAAATTAACTTGGAATTTTTCTACCTGTTTTATTAAAGGGGATCTGTTGTTACTTTGAAAAATAAATGTTTGTTGTCAAATGATTAATGACATTAGTTGAAGGGGCCTAGTCCTTCATTCTCATTTCCCTGATCCTGGTAATTCGCGAGATAGTGTAAGCCATAGAGCAGGTTGCATTCCTTGGTTCAAATGGCTCTGAACACTATGGGACTTAACATCTGTGGTCGTCAGTCCCCTAGAACTTAGAACTGCTTAAAACTAACCAACCTAAGGACATCACACACATCCATGTCCGAGGCAGGATTCGAACCTGCGACCGTAGCAGTCGTGCGGTTCCGGACTGAGCGCCTTAACCGCGAGACCACAGCGGCCGGCAGGTTGCATTCCTGTTGGCTATTTGGTAGGGGGGGGGGGGGGGGAGGGGAAGCGGGGAGCAGAATTGTGTGCCCCTGTTAACATGATTTGTCCCTACAAAGCGTAATATTTGTAACATATTTCGGTTTGTTTCAGATAACCATGGCCAGTGTTGAGGCAAGGAGTTCTGCAGGCATAGCTATCTCAAACGCGAACATCTTCAATATGAACTGAAATTTGTTGCACACCTATCGACGGTGTTGTTTCAGAGCTGGCAGCAGGGTTGTGTGTGGCAATGGGAAAGCCTCTTCACATTTAATCCGAAACAGTAGGCTAGGTGGATGGGTGCCGCTATTTCTGCTGTCTAGGAATCCTTCCTACTCGGTTTGCTAAACAAACAATCAAACAACTCGTATATATGAGTTTTATTACACTTAATCAAATACAATATTTAACTTTGGCGATCACACAGACGTGTCGCTCTTTGCAACAGTGTGTCCTGAACTGCAATCGAAGTCCCTGATGTTGACGCTGCTATCCAAGTGGGCCGCCACCAGGTGGGCGTGGTGCTTACGTCCTCTTCACACAGGGGCCGCTGGTATCACGCTGTCGTTCTGGAAGGGAGGTCGGTCATCGTGCAGTTGGCTGATTTCTCACAGCCTTCTCTTCTCTTTTGTTTCTGACTGGTGTGCTGGCACTTGACTTTAAGCCATAACATTCTCCTCCCCAAAGCGATAGACTATCCTCATATATGGGGCACAACAACAGAAGGGGAGGTACGAGAGTAAACACACTGATGGCCTGGAAGCTGTGGCTGCAGGGGGCGTCAGACTTCCGTACCTCATCATCCAGCCTTCACACTGGTGGAAACATCCTATGGAAAACATGCAGAAGGGTACACGTCCACCTCCTGAGGATCATACTGTGATGTAGAAGGCGTGGGCGGGTCCAGCTCCAGTTCCATCGGTAAGACGAGAGGAGGTGGAGGAGGTGAAGCTTCCATGGGGTTGTCCTATGGAGGCTCCTATAGCCGTGCTCTCCTTGGAATCTTTGAATGTGGGGGAAGAAATACAAAAGGATCACTGTGGACATGACAGTGGCGAATTTGATCGTGATGTCATCTCTGCAATCCATCTGGGCCTGAAATGAGATACATGCATGCGCCAAGTCGACGAAGGATCTCACCTCATGCCCACCATCTGCTGCTGCTAAAAACCCTGTAAAACACAATATCATGCAGCGCAAAGCAATACTTGCGGCCTTCCATCGCCGCTAGATGCTGAGCAGGGTGAAGCAGTGTGCGATGGCGGCGGCTGTGTAGCAGTTCCACTGGCGACGGTCCAACTCGTGGATGGGAATGATAGTAGGCGACAAACAATTACAATGCTTGATCCCCGGTGTGTGCGGTGTGAAGTTTGGCCACCTGCTGTGTGAAGGTTCTGACAAAATGTTCCGCTTCACCGTTTGACTGTGGATGGAATAGGGCACTAGTTAGATGCCGTATGCCAGTGTGTTCACAGAATCTTTCAGACTCATTTGATGTGAACTGAGGGCCGTCGTCCAACATAATGGTTCAAATGGTTTAAATGGCTCTGAGCACTATGGGATTTAACTGCTGAGGTCATCAGTCCCCTAGAACTTAGAACTACTTAAACCTAACTAACCTAAGCACATCACACACATCAATGCTCGAGGCAGGATTCGAATCTGCGACCGTATCGGTCGCGCGGTTCCAGACTGTAGCGCCTAGAACTGCTCGGCCACATCAGCTGGCAGTGTAGTTTCCTTATTGTGTTGTTGGTCTCCAGCACGGTGTGTAGTTTGACAGCTCCATGTATGATTGGTTGTGAGCGTAAATACCTTCTACGTTGTTCCGTTGAACTTCCTGTTGTGCCCCAGTCAGATGAAGTGGAAGTTATCTTCTCGGTGAGTCCGTTGACTGTCTGGCGGTTGGGTTGTCGTCGGAAAGTGAGTGGTTGGCCCGACTGCGCCTAGAACCGCTCGATCACTCCGGCCGGCCAACATTATGACTTCAGGCAAATCTACGAGGCAAAAAATAGCGAAAAGCACCGGACTGTGCTACGTGATGATATAGAGTTCATTGGCACGGCAAAAAGAAACATGCTACGCCGGCCGGAGTGGCCGTGCGGTTCTAGGCTCTACAGTCTGCAACTGCGTGACCGCTACGGTCGCAGGTTAGAATCCTGCCTCGGGCATGGATGTGTGTGATGTCCTTAGGTTAGTTAGGTTTAAGTAGTTCAAAGTTCTAGGGGACTGATTACCTCAGAAGTTAAGTCCGATAGTGCTCAGAGCCATTTGAATTTTTGAACCATGCTACAAGAATATACCACAATGAACAAATGAATGTTCCAAACAGATCCCGCAAAGTCCATGTGCCCACGTTGCCATGGTATTTGTGACTTAGGTCAAGCAGAGAATTTTTGTGACAGAGCGGACTGATTTTCCGCACATGCATGATACTGATGTCATCTGTTCAATTTGGGTGTCCATACCCTGCCAAATACAGTGTTGATGCACTGTTTTGTACGAGCAATTCCCCAGTGTCCTTGGCGAAGTAGCTGCAACACTTCCTTTTGTAAAGCTTTGGGGATCAACACACGTGACTGTCCACTGTCATTCTGAACAAGAATCACACCTTGCTGTGTGGTGAGGCTATGCCGACTTGAAGGTTTGAGGAGCAAAACCGTGCACTGTAAGGTGTCAAACAAATAACACACCTCACATTTTATTCCTGAAACAGTTCCAGTTAAATCGATATGACACACGACATAGTTACGTGAAAATATACAAATTATTGATAGACGAAGTGAACAAACAAGCCAGCATTTCATTAATATAAACCACTAACACTCACACTAGTAATTGCACACAAGTAATATCCCAGAACCGAGCTAAGAGACGCAGTTCTGTGGGAAGGAGAATATTACGGCAAAGCCCATCCGAGTGTTAGGCCGAAACCCACACAGCTGGACATTTGGGGACACAATGAATCGCCAGAGCCACTGCGCAGGCCATTGGTAAAAGCTGCGCTTGTCCCTGCTTTTAACGACGACACTTTGAAACGCCTTTCTACAGGAACATGGCCGGAGATGTCAGATAAACGTCCAGAGAAACCAAACTCAAAACATGGGTGACTCATTGTAGACACCTGTGTTGAGACTCGCATTAAAAAAAAATCTGTTTATTTCAGTTTTACGCAGAAGAAGTTAAACTCTACCCTACGAAAGAAACGGCGCCTGTGATAGGCTACAAAAACTCTAGTGGGTGGAGTTGTAACAAATACGAATGCTCTGATTGGTCAGAAAGAAAACGCGTGGCCACCAGCTTTGATATAGACAAATGTAGACAGAGAAATTCGTATTTTCTCTTGCAGCAAATCGTTGAGTGCTTGAGCAAGGCGACTCGCGCCACGCTGGGACGACTGCGAGTCTTTATGTAAACACTTGTTTACAGGCTTGTCTTAACTCGTAAGAGGTTAAACTGCAAAGTCTCCTGGTACGGAGAATCGCGCCGGCACTCACAGTTAACGCTTTGAGGGCAATGACGCATGCACTGTTCCAACCAAATAGTATTTACCATGCCAATTAACTTAGCTAGGGAATAAATGAGTGTCTCGGCTTCACCAAAGATGTAGGAAATGTATCAGATTGGGGTTTAACAGTCGAGAGAGATTTAGAATAGATTCTCAGGTTCACAGCTCGCAGCGACAGCCGCCACTGCCGCCGCGGACGAAAGGTAAACACGCGCGCCCGCGCTACGCCAACAAGTTATATTCAATTGACATTGAGAACTGCGGTCGTCTCCATGTCTCCTATTTCTTTGTGCATTCAACTATGACCAGTCTCTAAACATATTCATGGTTGTCGGGGCTAATTGAAGAAGAGATGGAAGATATTCGATCCAACAAAAAGGATTGATTATCCACTGCAGAGTGCTTTATGCTCTGAAATTATTGAACTGTTTAATAGTGCAGTTATCTTTGCAGTGATAGTTACATACCCTATACAGACCCCATTGAATTTTCGTTATTTTCATTGTGTATTTTTAGCTTAATTGATACCTCTTGCCCCTACTGTATTTGTTTGTATTTTATCGATCCCAGACCTGGTCATCAACCATCTTACTGTTAAAGAGCCATAGAATAGTTAGGAATTTCGCTTCACAGTTGGGAACACCCAATATCAATTTTTTACCATCCTGTACGTTCTATAATTATGATATTATGTAGTCATACTTAGAGAAATAATAAACCTTGGTATCATATAGTCACGCCTGAACCTGTATACTAATTTATGTTAGCAATAATGTTTACCGTACAGGTAGTGTAGTTGGAGCGACATTGAGATCAGTGTCTGATTACATCACTGTCTGTACTGCTGCACTCTGCATGCATGGGATGGTATCTTCCTACCTTGCAGGCCGTAGGTACCATACCAAATTCCTAAAACACTCACAGAGCGTCCCTGTGCAACTGTGGTAGAAAGATAGATCAGAACCACTCTCACACATGTTAGAGGACTTGCCCATTGACTAGCTCGCATGGGCGCAATAGTTCTGCTGGCTTGCAATTCTTTAAATTCAGCAACTAAAAAAAATGGTCCAAATGGCTCTGAGCACTATGGGACTTAACTTCTGAGGTCATCAGTCCCCTAGACTTAGAACTACTTAAACCTAACTAACCTAAGCCTGTAGCACCTAGAACCGCTCGGCGACTCCGGCCGGCCAAAATTCAGCAACTACTTTGTCCCGTAATGCAATGGGAACAGTTCTGGCCGCGCAGAATTTCAGCCGAGCATTGTCTTTCATAGTAATGTGTGCAACAAAATTGGTAGCCTTGCCTAAACCTTCAGAAAAGCAAGCTAGCTACACTGTCTTTGGCATTGAATGCAGTCACTGAAAACACATTGTCCTGAATTTGAAAGCCGAACAATTCACAGGAATCAAGGCCAAATATGTTCTCACAAATGCGTGAGTGTAGCACAGTGAAAGTCACAGTTTTCGCATGTGAGCGGTACATTGCAGGCAAAGTACATTTTCCAAGAACGGGTATGTCTTGTCCATTGTAAGCCGTCAGGTGCTTTCTAGCTTTAGACAGGCATGGGGAGCCTAACAGTTCATATGTGTTATGATGCAGCAATGTAACAGAGGCACCCGTGTCCAACTGAAATTTCACATGTTTTCCACTAAGATGCAAATGAACAAAAAGTTTGTTGGACTGGCGTAGAACTGAAGAAACTGTTTGCTTGGTTGCTAGTTTTGTTAATGCCTACAGCAGGCTTCGAATACACTGCATTGTTTACATGGGCCTTGTGATTAGATTTTTGTGAGTGGGCAGAATTCTTATGTATGCTCCGTTGCAAAAATACGGATTGTACATGACCTTTCTTCCCACAAGCGTAACACTGTGCTTTTCTGAATGGACAGTCTCTGCGGTTATGCCGTGAATAGCGCCGAGGGCATGACTTAATTCTATTCACAAATGTAGCCGCTTGTTCAGAGAACTTTTTACGTGATTTGGCGCGCGTATGCTGTAGCTGGCTACTGGGTCAGTCATGAGCTAGTGACGACTCAAACCGATAATTTGGCGGCTGCTCAGACTTATAGGCCGCTACGGCACCTGAATCAAACTGACCTAGAATTTGCACTATGTGCTGCAATGATGGATCTAACTGTTTTAAAATCTGTTCTCTAAGTTTGATATCAGTTACATTGTGCCGGCCGCGGGGGCCGTGCGGTTCTAGTCGCTGCAGTCCGGAACCGCGGGACTGCTACGTCGCAGGTTCGAATCCTGCTTCGGGCATGGATGTGTGTGATGTCCTTAGGTTAGTTAGGTTTAAGTAGTTCTAAGTTCTAGGGGACTGATGACTTAAGATGTTAAGTCCCATAGTGCTCAGAGCCATTTAATTTGAGTTACATTGTACATGATCGCATCACACAACATAACATCTGAATATATGGCACCACAAGCACATTTGTATTTGCATTTATTCGTCATACCCTACAAATCTGTTACCCACTCGCGATGAGTTTGCTCTGACCTTTCCTTGTAATGAAAGAATTGGCACCTAGCTGTCACAATATTCACTTGTTGGTCATACTAGCTAGTTAGAGAACCTATAACCTGATCACTGGAAAGTTCATTAGGAGCCGCGTTAGGGAACAATTTCTGTATGAGGCGAAAGACTGCACTTCCTACCGTTAACAAAAAGTAATGTAGTTTCTCAATACCTGCCACTTTGTGAGCAATGATGTGGGATTCATACTGTTGCAACCACTCGAGCCATTCCTCCTCTTTTTCGTTAAACTGGCTAGTTGTTGCATGTCGAGGTGCGTTAGTAATTTGGTTTGCGAGTAACTGCCGTACCGTGTTTAGAAGGATTGCAATCTGCTGCGTGTGAAACTGAAACATCTATATTAGCTGCGTTACATCTATCGCTTGCAGCTGAGGCGCCTCAGCGGGGCGTGGGAGAGGTGGGCTGTTCATTTCGGAATGGACAAACGCAATAAACAGACAGTGCAAAAATAAAAATAAGCACACAAACAAAGAAAATTTCCGCAACACCCACCTGAAAACACTAACTAGAAAAAACCCTATAAGAGACACTGTTAAAACACGTAAACACAACCCTGCAAAGTAAAAGACAAGGTAGAATTAAGGCGCCAGCAAAACACAAAAGCCCACGACAAAACAAAGCCTGTGGCAGCTGCTGCTCGGGGTTCGAGACGTTAACAGGTTGTCGCTCTGTTATTCTTACACCTCGTCGCCAATCTTGTAGTGTCTAGGGATCCTGCCTACTAGGCTCGCTAGACAAACAATCAAACAACTCGGATTAATGTGTTTTATTACAATTAATCAAATACAATACTTAACTTTGGTAATCAGACGGATGTGTTGCAAGCAAAGGGCAAAATACGAAATAATACAGGGCGTCCGAAAAGTCTTTTCCTGATTACATTAATTGATAACTCAGGCTAGAAGTAAGATACAAATATGAAACTGGTGTCTAATTGTTTACAAACTATCAAAGTTTTTTTCACACATCAGTAAACTTCCACATGAGCACCCTTGGTAGCACGTAGCACATCTAGGCGATATTCAATTTCCGTCCACACATTAGCCAACATCACTGGAGGGATCGATTCAACGACTGTGGTTATCCGTTGCCTCAGGGTTTCAAGATCTGCTACACATGTTCGGTAGACCTCGTCCTTGACATAACCCCATAAAATGAAGTCTAATGGGGTTAGGTCAGGAGAGCGTGGAGGCCAAACCGTTGGCCCATCACGACCAATCCATTGCCCAGGAAAGGTCATATGGAGATAGGCACGGACGTCGAAACCCCAATGAGTCGGTGCACTGTCTTGCTGAAACAAGACACCGGGGTGATACTGAAGCAGCTGAGGAACAGCATACAGTTGCAACATGTCCAGATACACTGCAGATGTGATGGTAGCCTCAGCGAAGAAGAATGGCCCGATAATTCGATCGTGCAATAGTGCGCTCCAAACATTCACCTTTGGACTGCCTCTGGTGCACTCCATGACCTCGCGAGGGGTTGTGAACCCCAAATGCGCACATTATGGCGATTCACTATTCCACTAACAAAAAAAGGTCGCTTCGTCAGAAAAGGCAATTCGTCTGAGATAACCATCATCGTCCTCAATACGTGATAGCATTTCGACCGCAAAGTCATATCGACGTGTACTGTCATTGGGCAACAAGGCCTGAACGATTTGCACTTTGTATGCACGAAACAATAAACGTTTGTGTAAAATGTCATGGAGAGAGCTTTTTGGCATCTGTTATTCACGTGAGGTCCTGCGCACCGATTTCTTTGGACTTCGCAGAAAAGGCTGCCTTACAGCTTCCACCCTGTCTGCTGAGGTTCTTGGTCGACCAGACCTCGGAAGGTCAGCAACCGATCCCGTGTTCTTGAACTTCTCATGCCAGGCTTTAATGCTCTTGACATCAGGTGAATTCCTTCCAAATGTTGCCTCGGAGTGTCTCTGCACTGTGGTTGGTGATCTTGTCTCATGGTACCACAGAACACACTGTACCTTCTCCTGATTGGTTAACATGGCTTCTTCGGCACTGCGCATCATCCACTACTTACGTACTGCGAAACTGAAACAGAAAAAAAACTTTGATAGTTGTAAACAATTCAACACAAGTCTCATATTTGTATCTTACTTTTAGCCTGAGCTATCGATTTATGTAATCAGGGAAAGTCTTTTCGGACACCCTGTACATCTCTGCAGTGACCTCTGATCTCCAGCTGACAAATGTTTGTCCTGGACTGCTATCGAAGTGGCTTACGTTGACACTGCTATCCAAGTGGGCCGCCACCAGTGGGGCGCGGCACTTATATCCTCTTCACATAGGGGCCACTGGTGTCACGTTGTCGTCCTGGAAGGGAGGTCGGTCAGCATGCGATTGGCTGACTTCTTCTCAAAGCCTTCCCTTTCCTTCCCGAATGGCGTGCCGCCGCTTGACTTTACGCCGTAACAATTTCCACCATTTCTTTAGCCTTGGATGAATCATTTCAAAACATTAAATTCTTAGAGGGTAACCAACCCATCCGTAAGCAAGTGTGTAGGGTTCAGTATCTGTTAGTAATTATCTTGCCGATCTAGCCCACCTTGAATTCAATGATCGGCAGAAAAGCGTTGTAAAACAGCTATGCATAGGATTAAATAATTACAGATTAGCGAGGGTGATTAGGTTGGGAGAGTGTAGGACCGCGTGGGGAAGAGGGTGTTTTAGTTGATCAGTTCCAAATCAGAAAGGCCGAAGCCCAAGCTCTTGGGTGATCCATCTCGGATTCTATCGCTAAATTGCCGAATCCTACTTTGTGTTTATGGTGTCACTGAACTAGTGGTTGTCCAACGGCACCAAGTTCGTGTGTGTTATGGTCGATCGTGTGGACTGAATTACATGCTAGCGCCTTGCAAGTCTTGCATTTAGTCATTCTTTCTCTTCTTTATTCTTTGTCTAAGCGTTCGTTAAGCGAGTTGGTGTCAGGTGTACTCTGAGAGTTGGAAAATCTAGGCCGAATAATTGAAAGGAAGTTACCAGCACGTATTAGGAACGAACTTGACCGCTTGTAGTATTGGAAGGTACAGGCGTCTGATGAATCCTTGTTTCAATTCACTGAGCGTGTCTCAGCTTTGGGTATGAATGTCACCGAATGGGACTGTATTTCTAACATCTTAGAGGACATGAGGTCTGAGGATCGGTCGAGGCTCGTGTTCGCTCGGAAGCCGGCCACCATTGCTCAACTCACTGATTTGCTAACCTCTATCGAAGCCTTTACATTTGCTGATGAGTAGCGTAATCTAACTGAGGGTGAACCACCTGTTTCTTGTTGTTGTCGCGACAACTATCGCAGATCAGCTGTTAAATTATCATCTAGTTAATGCTGTTCCCAGTGTGATTTCCGGAGTCATTAGTGCGGGAGTGTCCCGCTGAGTGCGGACCTAGGCCCAACAGCTGACGCCATCGTAAGCGAGTAATCGCTCGAGCGAAAAGGACCACTGGGTTTTGTGCGCGTATTCGCGATTGTAACAAACCGCTTATTCCTTATGTGTGTGTTCAATTAATAGAGAACCAATTTGCGGTCTGCTTGATGCCGGAAGTTCTGTTTATTTACTTGATTATGATTGGTACCTCGAGTTTCGACATTTGCGTTAACTTCGCAGCTCTTAGACCTTCCCCCTCCCCAACAGATGTGTTATCAATAGGCAGCCGTTGGCCTTTACTGTTGAGGAGCGAGTGAGTCTGTCGATCCTTAGTTTTTCCTGACCCGTTAAATTATTAGTTGTGAAGAAATTGTCACCTCATTGCTTGGATGTACAGTGTACCGGATTAGTCCTCGATTTTGCCAGTAATATCTTCTTCTTTGAGTACGTTCAAGAGAGAGTATAGCGTTCCGTTCCTGTTTCGCTAACAGTGTTAATATTAATACCTTTCAGACTGAGTGGACGGAAGTGGATCATCCTAGTAAACCTCAGGCTATTCAGTTAATTGATCCTTTGAGCAAGTTTCCCGATGTATTAACTGATCGGTTGAGAGTGACCGACAAGATTCAGTATAAAACCCGTTTAGTGTATGATGTTAACGTTCATCAGGCTCCTTATCGTCTGCCACCACCTAAAATGAAGATTTTAAGGCAAAAGATTGAGATCGTGTTTTGCTATGGAGTAATTACACCTTCAACTTCTCCACATGTCTCACGTTTATCTTTGGTGCCTAAGCGACAGGGCAAGGCTTTTAGACCGTTGTTAACTACGGGATCCTCAATGAAAAAGATATATCATGATCACTTCCCTTCGAGATATCCATAACTACTTTACTTGGTTTGTTGATGCCTCCTATTCTACAGTGATTGATTTAAGTTATGCTTATTATCAAATAACTTTGAGTGAGGATTCCAAGTCTGTTACAGCGTTCTGTTGGACCGGAATTGGTATGAATTCCACCGTATACCCTTTGGCCCAGCCACTGGAGCTGCCGTGCTTTCATGGCTTGTAAATTATATTTATAATTATCTGTATGATCTACATCTACATGATTACTCTGCTATTCACCACCTTCAAGCTGTCTCTCTACCATTCCACTCTCAAACGGCACGTGGGAAAAACGAGAACTTAAATTTTTCTGTGGGAACCCTGACTTCTCTTATTTTATCGTGATGATCATTTCTCCCTATGTAGGTGGGTGCCAACAAAATGTTTTCGCAAATCGGAGGAGAAAACTGGTGATTGAAATTTCATGAGAAGATCCCGTCGCAACGAAAAACGCCTTTGTTTTAATGATTGCCACTCCAATTCACGTATCATGTCTGTGACACTATCTCCCCTATTTCGCGATAATACAAAAAGATCTACCCTTCTTTGTACTTTTTCGATGTCATCCGTCAGTCCCACCTGATGCGGATACCACACCGCACAGCAGTACTCCAGAATAGGGCGGACAAGCGTGGTGTAAACAGTCTCTTTAGTAGACCTGTTGCACCTTCTAAGTGTTCTACCAATGAATCGCAGCCTTTGGATAGCTCTACCCACAATATTATCTACGTGATCGTCCCAGTTCAGGTTATTTGTAATTGTAATCCCTAAGTATTTAACTGAATTAACAGTCTTCAGATTTGTGTGACTTATCGCGTAATCGAAATTTAGCTGATTTCTTTTAGTAATCATGTGAATAACTTCACACTTTTCTTTATTCAGGGTCAATTGCCACTTTTCGCACCATACACATATCTTACCTAGATGATGTTATTGTGTATAGTTGGTCTTTCGCAGGTCTTATTGAGGCTTAGGTCTGCTTGTATGACGGTTAAACCTTCTAAGGTCACTGCTGCCGAGCAGCAAATTTTGTTTTTGGGGCATCTGGATTCTTAAGTTGGAATCAGAATTGATAAAGAACGCATTTCCGATCTCAAGAAGTTTCCTCCTTCTAAGAAGAAAAAGGGAGTTGCCAGATTTATCGGGATGGCCAAATACTTTCGGAAGCTTGTACCTAATTTCGCTCAGTTATCTGCCCCTCTTAACGTTCTTCGTAAGAAGGAATGGGAATTTGTTTGGGGGAAGCCTGCAGGCCGCATTTGAGGCGATTACGACAGCTCTAAGTAATTCTTCGAGAGACTGACTTGTTTCCTTTGCCTTGCGAAGATTGGTGGCACCTAAGCTTAGGTATTCGGTGTATGAGTGTGAGACTTTGGCTGTTCTGTTGCTTTTGAAAAGTCTAATTTTTATCTTGAAAAATGGTTCAAATGGCTCAGAGCACTATGGGACTTAACATCTGAGGTCATCAGTCCGAGACTTAGAACTACACTATTGCCCATTAAAATTGCTACACCAAGCAGAAATGCAGATGATAAACGGGTATTCATTGGACAAATACACTCCTGGAAATGGAAAAAAGAACACATTGACACCGGTGTGTCAGACCCACCATACTTGCTCCGGACACTGCGAGAGGGCTGTACAAGCAATGATCACACGCACGGCACAGAGGACACACCAGGAACCGCGGTGTTGGCCGTCGAATGGCGCTAGCTGCGCAGCATTTGTGCACCGCCGCCGTCAGTGTCAGCCAGTTTGCCGTGGCATACGGAGCTCCATCGCAGTCTTTAACACTGGTAGCATGCCGCGACAGCGTGGACGTGAACCGTATGTGCAGTTGACGGACTTTGAGTGAGGGCGTATAGTGGGCATGCAGGAGGCCGGGTGGACGTACCGCCGAATTGCTCAACACGTGGGGCGTGAGGTCTCCACAGTACATCGATGTTGTCGCCAGTGGTCGGCGGAAGGTGCACGTGCCCGTCGACCTGGGACCGGACCGCAGCTACGCACGGATGCACGCCAAGACCGTAGGATCCTACGCAGTGCCGTAGGGGACCGCACCGCCACTTCCCAGCAAATTAGGGACACTGTTACTCCTGGGGTATCGGCGAGGACCATTCGCAACCGTCTCCATGAAGCTGGGCTACGGTCCCGCACACCGTTAGGCCGTCTTCCGCTCACGCCCCAACATCGTGCAGCCCGCCTCCAGTGGTGTCGCGACAGGCGTGAATGGAGGGACGAATGGAGACGTGTCGTCTTCAGCGATGAGAGTCGCTTCTGCCTTGGTGCCAATGATGGTCGTATGCGTGTTTGGCGCCGTGCAGGTGAGCGCCACAATCAGGACTACATACGACCGAGGCACACAGAGCCAACACCCGGCATCATGGTGTGGGGAGCGATCTCCTACACTGGCCGTACACCACTGGTGATCGTCGAGGGGACACTGAATAGTGCACGGTACATCCAAACCGTCATCGAACCCATCGTTCTACCATTCCTAGACCGGCAAGGGAACTTGCTGTTCCAACAGGACAATGCACGTCCGCATGTATCCCGTGCCACCCAACGTGCTCTAGAAGGTGTAAGTCAACTACCCTGGCCAGCAAGATCTCCGGATCTGTCCCCCATTGAGCATGTTTGGGACTGGATGAAGCGTCGTCTCACGCGGTCTGCACGTCCAGCACGAACGCTGGTCCAACTGAGGCGCCAGGTGGAAATGGCATGGCAAGCCGTTCCACAGGACTACATCCAGCATCTGTACGATCGTCTCCAAGGGAGAATAGCAGCCTGCATTGCTGCGAAAGGTGGATATACACTGTACTAGTGCCGACATTGTGCATGCTCTGTTGCCTGTGTCTATGTGCCTGTGGTTCTGTCAGTGTGATCATGTGATGCATCTGACCCCAGGAATGTGTCAATAAAGTTTCCCCTTCCTGGGACAATGAATTCACGGTGTTCTTATTTCAATTTCCAGGAGTGTATATTATACTAGAACTGACATGTGATTACATTTTCACGAAATTTGGGTGCATAGATTCTGTGAAATCAGTACCCGCAACAACTACCTCTGGCCGCAATAACGGCCTTGATACGTCTGGGCATCGAATCAAACAGAGCTCGGATGGCGTGTACAGGTACAGCTGCCCATGCTGCTTCAACACGATACCACAGTTCATCAAGAGTAGTGACTGGCGTGTTGTGGCAAGCCAGCTGCTCGGCACCATTGACCAGACGTTTTCAATTGGTGAGAGATCTGGAGAATGTGCTGGCCAGGGCAGCAGTCGAACATTTTCTGTATCCAGAAAGGCCCGTACAGGACCTGCGAACGAGCGAGGTGGCGCAGTGGCTACCACACGGGACTCGTATTCGGGAGGACGACGGTTCAATCCCTCGTCCGGCCATCCTGATTTAGGTTTTCCGTGATTTCCCTAAATCGCTCCAGGAAAATGCCGGGATGGTTCCTCTGAAAGGGCACGGCCGACTTCCTTCCCCGTCCTTCCCCAATCCGATGAGACCGATGACCTCGCTATCTGGTCTTCCCCAAACAACCCAACCCTAACAGGAACTCCAACATGCGATCGTGCATTATCCTGCTGAAATGTAGGGTTTCACAGGGACCGAATGAAGGGTAGAGCAACGGATCGAAACAAATCTGTAATGTAACTTCCACTGTTGGTGACCGAGACGTGTAACTAATGGCATCCCATACCATCACGCCGGGTGATACGCCAGTATGACGATGACGAATACACGCTTCCAATGTGCGTTCACCGCGATGTCGCCAAACACGAATGTGACCATCATGATGCTGTAAACAGAACCTGGATTCATCCGAAAAAATAACGTTTTGCCATTCGTGCACCCGGGTTCGTCGTTGAGTACACCATCGCAGGCGCTCCTGTCTGTGATGCAGCGTCAAGGGTAACCGCAGCCATGGTCTCCGAGCTGGTAGTCCATGCTGCTGCAAACGTCGTCGAACTGTTCGTGCAGATGGTTTTTGTCTTGAAAACGTCCCCATCTCAGGGATCGAGACGTGGCTGCACGATCCGCTACAGCCATGCGGATAAGAAGCCTGTCATCTCGACTGCTAGTGATACGAGGCCGTTGGGATCCAGCACGGCGTTCCGTATTACCCTCCTGAACCCACCGATTCCATATTCTGCTAACAGTCATTGGATCTCGACCAACGCGAGCAGCAATGTCACAGTACGATAAACCGCAATCGCGATAGGCTACAATCCGACCTTTATCAAAGTCGGAAACGTGATGGTACGCATTTCTCCTCCTTACACGAGGCCTCACAACAATGTTTCACCAGGCAACGCCGGTCAACTGCTGTTTGCTTATGAGAAATCGTTTGGAAACTTTCCTCATGTCAGCACGTCGTAGGTGTCGCCATCGGGGCCAACCTTGTGTGAATGCTCTGAAAAGCCAATCATTTGCATATCACAGCATCTTCTTCCTGTCGGTTAAATTTCGTGTCTGTAGCACGTCATCTTCGTAGTGTAGCAATTTTTATGGGCAGTAGTGTACTTAAACCTATCTGACCTAAGGACAGCACACACATCCATGCCAGAGCAGGATTCGCACCTGCAACCGTAGCAGCAGCGTGGTTCCGGACTGAAGCGACTAGAACCGCTCAGCCACAACGGCAGGCCTTTATCTTGAACACAGAGAATTTGACCTAGAGACAGACAACCAGAACTGGAGTTGGATTTTGGCCAGCCCAAGGAATACGGGCAGGACTGCGAGGTGGGCGATCCGTATATCTGCCTTTCGTTTCCAGGTTCGCCATACCAAGGGCTCAGATAACTGGGTGACCGAAGCGCTCAGCCACATTGTGGGGCGGCTGGTGGAAATTAATTGTTATATAAATGTTCCTATTATTTATGCTGTTGTTTGCCGTTCTCAACACTGGCTCTCTAACTACAATATTGGCAACCAGAAAGTGATTAGCAAAACGTGAAGCCTGTGATTAGAATTCCTTGTGCCCACTTCATCTGAGAAATACACTTATAGCTACAGCTTATAGCTCTGAGGAATTAGGAGATTGTCTGGGATTCATAATCAAAAACGATTCTCTAAAAATGTTCACTATATTCTGAAAGGCACAGACCAAAAAGAATCCACACAATCCAACTAACAGAGCAGTTCAGAGTCTAATGTGCTGATGCAACTATAACTGTTCAAATTAAATGTTTAAGTGAATGCTCGCCATAATTTGATGATAATGTTCGTCAAATGCCACGCTAAATAATGGTAGAATGTCTGTCCCGCGACGACACTTGAAAATACGACATACACAAACTGAAGATAGATGATTAAAGTCATCCCAGAGTTAACACTTCACCCGAAAACGATTTCATGGTTACGCGTATCCCGAGTAACTTATTACGGCATCCGAGGCTGTTATAGCAATGATACCGACGCGACGTGACTCCCGACACAGATGGTGCGCTCATCAGCGTCTGGAGAGAACTGGGGCCTTCTTTCCTCGCGCAGCGTTCTTACATATAAAGCCGCGGTGCGGACGGCTAAGGGCACGCCTGATCAAATCGGCTCTCCCGACTTGCCGCTGGGCTAGTAATGCACCACTCTAAGTTATTGAATAAATCATCACTTCCTTTGCTGATGGCTGATGAAGCTGCCAATTTAAATGTGCACTCAGCACACAGGTAAGTAATCATAATAAAGGTATGACGTGGCTAAGTCAATTATTTTGGGCGAGAAAAATAATTTAATTACACTACACGCAGTAGACGAGCTCTGAACTTGCCCTTTGGAGATACGCTATCGCTATAGTTTTATAGTTATTCAGTTGAAATTTCTCATATCTTTATGATTACAGCGGATCTCCCTTCTACTTAAATTTAAACATCCTAGCCTTACTTATTCGCCTACTTAATCTATCTTGCTTCCTTAATTTTTTAGACAAAAACCAGGAAATCATTAATTTCAACTAAATTTTTAATTTGTGAGATCCAGAATACTGTTTTTACTAAATTATTATGAAAAAGGAATCTAAATATAAATTTTTAAGTTTCTAGCTCTTTTCTGTTGCGCCAATGATTTTTACAGAAGAATGTCCAAATTTCGAAAATGGTTAAAGTTATTGAACTGATATTCAACACATATTGATTTAGTATTACTCCTGACATGCTAGAAACGTTTCAGGTTCTTTACTTGATTTTTAAAGTATTGCGCAACATTTATGACGTTAGAGCTAGTTACAGCAGACTAGGCTGGTACACAATGGAAAGACTGACGTGAATTTTATACAGCGTGAGTAGGCTGCTTTCCTACAACATATTTGAGGAGGGCCCCCACGAATCTGGGGAATGTTGTTCCGTCATCAGGTCTTCCGTTTTTGACGCATTAACTGAGATACCTCGATTATTTTCTGATTTAAGGAATAAGCAGGACAAGATCCTTAATTAGGATCTGTAGGAAGTCTGTTGTTGGCAGGTGCAAAACATTATAGTTATTCCTTGCGGAGGGTATACTTTGTCGTGAAGTTGGGAAATTATCCGATCCCAAAATTTGTTTGCCTGTTGAACTTATGCCATTTGTATTTTGTTATTTTCACAGTTCCTTATTAGGTGGGCATCTGGGTCTCTATAAAAACCTTTGCTAAGGACCGTGCTCATTTTACATGGCCGTTCTTGCACAAGTATATTCGCCGATTGATTCAGGAGTGTGAATCTTGCAAAATGAGGAAGCCCAATTGCAACTCACTTGAAGACTTATTGCATTTCGAATGGGAGCGAAGCCTTGTGGATAAAGTATTCATGGATTGCGTCGGTCTCTTGCCTCGAACAAGAGCTGGGAATCGTTATGTATTAGTTATTGTTGATGTCTTTTCTCGTTATAGGTGGCTTTTGCCAAGTAGAAGTGTTACTGTCTCATTAACTATTCATCATTTAACTCAAATATTTTCCTGATTCGGTGCACCAAAGGACCTTGTCAGCGACAGTGCCATCGCCTCTGTGTCATGAGAATTTAAGCAGTTTCGTTTTGGTAATGCCGTTAAGCACATTGTGACCACCCCATAATACACTCAACTTTTCTGAGAGGTTTAATCGTAATCTTAAGGCCGTTTTAATTATTTGTCATGCTAAGAATCACACCAAATGGGACAATTCCATTCCTTGCATTAATGCGGCCTTTGTAATAGGATGACCAGAGCGGGTGACGTGGTTGGGGTTGTAGGGCGTGGCTGGGTAGAAGAAGGTGGCTGTTTTTAGCAATCTTCCTCTTTATTGTTGGTTCTTACAATAAATTTTCCGTTAGCTCAGCGCCACTGCTCGTGTCGTGGTGGAGACGTGCTGATGCACGCAGTCCGGGGAACGCGACGCCATGCACGGTCAGCGCCTGCGCAGGCGGTAGGAGGTTAGCAGCATGAGGCCCGCCCGAGCACCTCCTGCAGACACTGCGGCTCGTGATGACGCCGGGAGTCGCCGGTGCAGCAGTGGGCAACGCCCTCCGCTGACAGGTCCTCGGGGACATTGTCACTGATGACGACGACGTAACAGCGACCGAACGCCCAATCGGTCGAACCGCATGCCGATGCCCACCTCTGATGCCCTTAAATAGTGCAGACTGTTGCTGAATCCGCTGGTTACGTGGCGCCGATGTTTATTAGAACGTCCTCGATGAGTTGGCTAACGCAACCACGCCACACGCGGCCCGCGCCTGCGTAATTCTGCTAATGCTGAGTTCTGGCTGTTGATGGCTGCCGCGCACGTACACACATATTGATGCTCGTTGCAAAACTGTGACATGTGCATAACGCGTCGGCCAGCCTTCGTCCGCCGTCTGCCGTGAGGCTGGCGCATCATGCACTGAAACACACTAAATCACAATTTCGCACCATATTTCCTAAACACAACCCCTTGTCCTCTACACCTTCAATTCAGCACAGCATGAGGCTTCTTAAGCAGTTCCTACTGCTTTGATGTTTCCTTATTCCATTAATTATCCTCTGGCTAATTTGTGGACTGTAAATGATCTGTTGTCTGAGTGAATTATCCTTGTCTTGTTAAAGAGAGCTGGTACAGAGCTAGGAAAAACATCGACCTAACCCATCGCTGTCAAGAGAGATGGTATAACCAGGAAAGGAGACCATTTGATGCGGAGTTGGGTATAAAGTATTTATTCAGAATTTTAGCTTGGTAATCAGGGTAACAGGAAGCTTGCACTTAGGTTTGTGGGACCCTGTGCAGTTGTTAAGCTTCAGTCCTGTTAATCAGTTGGTGCACAACCTTGTGACTGGGAAAAACTTGAAGGTATGTGTGAGCCAAATAAAAATCTAAGTGATTTATTTCTCTCCTTTTCTCATTAAAAAAATGGGGGTGGGGTTTTTAGGCTGTGTGGGGGAGGTTGAGCCACACTGTCTCACTTCATCTTCCCACTATCGATAGCTTATATCCGAGATCTCACCAGATCGGACGTTTAACTTCCTTGTGCAGTTATCACTGCAGGTTTATCTGAATACAGTTATTATAAAAAGTTAGTGATTAAAAATACTAGTAAAAAGTTTAATCTGCTTAACTTTAAAAGCAACAAACCAATCAGTAAAATGGCAATAAATGAAACATGTACCTTGCTTATCAGTCAGTACATCTTCCTCACTCTGAGTATTGTGTATCGACTTTCGTTACGAAACTTGTGTGTACTACTGTTATAAATTCAGTATCGAAACTTATCACATGAATCAAGTTAGCGACAGTGTTTGCACGCTCGTAATCCAGTCGTAGACTCAGATCTAACATTCATTTTCTGATTTACAGCGAAGTGTGCCGCTCTCTCGAATTTTTGTGGAAATGTTAAACAGAAACTTATTATTGTATCCGAAACGCTCTGAAGCTTCGGACGTACCACAGAATTGAAATCTTACATTTCTGGACAAAAGTTTACAGCAGAAATCAATCATTTCTCATCTGGTACAATACACCAAACGCTGTCAATTTTGCAAAACAAGCCACCATAATAACATTATATCGTAATTTTCGGGGACTGATAACAATATTCAGAAGGTGTAGTTGCAGATACTGTGGCGTTAACACGGAGACTGGGCTCGGAGACCATACTTGGTTCATTCCAGCAACTGAAAGAGATGGTTGAGAAGACTAGACTTGCTCAAGGATTTCAACGAGGAATCGAACGTAAACGTAACTAAAAGTGTTTCGTTATCAGGTAGCAGAAACAAGAAATGTTGGAAGACCAAACAGAAGCTGTATCCAACAAGTTCAAACTGGAAGCTGCATTGGACCATCAGGATTACTTACTTGTTGTTGGAAAAATAAGAAAGATGTTGTTCCAGCGGCATAAAGTTCTGGGTACTGCGCCATTCAGTGCAATTTTAAATGTATTTTTTACTTAGACAATTCTTGTAAGATCTTCGAAACAACATTATGCAATGTATAACTGAATGGAGATTACTTTGGAAACAAAACATCTAGTATGACCATATACAAATCTAATTATAAGAAACCATGCCAAAAATCTTGGCTTACTAAAGGTATAAAAATATCTTGTAAGAGTAATGACCCAGAAACAGCCAAATATTATAAAAACTACTGTGCTACATTAAGAAAGGTTATAAAAAGTCCAGAAGCATGTGCATCGTGTCTGAGATTAATACCTCTGATAACAAAATCAAAACAATTTGGAATATTATTACAAGGGAGACAGGGCAACCAAGAGTACATGATGACAATACTACCATCAAAGCGAATTTAAAGTTGACAAATAACAAGCCGGAAGTCGAAAACATTTTGAATAATCATTTTCTAAATGTTGTAGAGAAAATAGAATCTAAATGTTCATTAGAAGAAGCAAGGCAGTTAATGAAAGAAGCCTTACCCACTCCATTTGATACAATTGAAATTCCACCCAACTCGCCTTCAGAAATTAGGGAGATAATAAACTCTCTCAAGAATAAAAGCTCACATGGAATTAATGGCATTTTCAGCAGGATAATAAAAGCTTGTTCCCAAGAGATAAGTGGGATTCTTAGCCACATACGTAATAGCTCTCTGAAGCAGGTTATTTTCCCAGATAGACTGAAGTATGCCATTGTTAAACTACTGCATAAAAAAGGGGATATGTCTGATATCAACAACTACCGCCCAATCTCTCTTCTGACTGCCATACCCAAAATTCTTGAAAAAGTAATGTATTGTAGAGTAGCTTCACACCTTTGTAAAAATAAAGTTTTAACAAAATGTTAGTTTGGTTTCCAGTAAGGTTTTTCAACGGAAAATCATAAATATACTTTCACTAATGAAATATTAAATGCTCTGAGTAACCGGAAGTCACCCACTGGGATTTTTTGTGATCTCTCAAAGCCTTTTGATTGTGTAAATCATGGAATACTTCTAGATAAGCTCAAGTACTGTGCTATGAATGGGACTGTGCTCAAATGGTTTAAATCATACCTAACTGGAAGAGTGTAGAAAGTTGAAATAAGCAGTTCACATAATATGTAAAAAACTGGTGATTTCTCAAACTGGAGAACAATCAAGAATGGGGTGCCACAAGGTTCGGTCTTGGGTCCTCTGCTAGTCTTAATATATATTAATGGCTTGCCATTCTATATTCACAAAGATGCAAATCTGGTACTTTTTGACGATGATACAAGTATAGCCATCACACCCAACAGACAAGAATTAAGTGTTGAAATTGTAAACGATGTTTTTCAGAAAATCATTAAATGGTTCTCATTAAACTTTGACAAAACACAGTATATACAGTTCCACACAGTAAATGGAATCACACCATTAATAAATATAGACTTCGATCAGAAATCGGTAGCTAAGGTAGAATATTCAAATTTTCTAGGCATGTGCACTGATGAGGGGTTGAACTGAAAAAAACACACTGAAGATCTGCTGAAACGTTTGAGTTCAGCTAGTTATGCTGTTAGGGTCATTGCAAATTTTGACGATATACATCTGAGTAAATTAGCTTACCACGCCTATTTTCATTCTCTGCTTTCGTATGGCATCATATTCTGGGGTAACTCATCATTGAGCAAAAGAGTGTTCATTGTACAAAAGCGTGTAATCAGAATAATATGCTGGAGTTCATCCAAGATCATCCCGCAGACACTTATTTAAAGAGCTAGGGATCTTCAGTGTAGCCTCACCATATGTATATTCACTTATGAAATTTTTCATTAACAATCCGAACAAATTCAAAAGTAATAGCAGGATGATCTTTACTACTCAAGGTTACATCTAACTTTGGCTCAGAAGGGGTAAATTATGCTGCCACAAAAGTCTTTGGTCACTTACCTAATAGCATCAAAAGTCTGACAGATGGTCATATAACATTTAAAAGGAAATTAAAAGAATTTCTGAATGGCAACTCCTTCTACTAATTAGATGAATTTTTGGATATAGGCAGTGGGTAATTTCCCCACTCCCCACTCCCCACATGTAATGTTTTGAGTAATGTAATATCTTGTATAGACACCTTTTATTAACCTGACACGTTCCACATCATTACGAAGTGTCGTATTCATGATCTATGGAACAAGTACTAATCTAATCTAATCTACAATATCGAAGTCGAATTTCACATCTCCTCGATTCACCTACCTAATAGTAGATGTATAAACACCACATTACGTTACCTCCACAAGAAGGAAATTTTGTCTGCTTCGTTTATCTCTCTCTTTGAAGGTTTTCCTGTTTTACACGTCTCATCCAGTATAAAACGTAACTCTGGTTGATACATGTAATGACCACACACATACATTTCTAGACTGACAATAACACACACAGTATCACTGCTCACACTTTAGAATCGCAATATGGCGGCGAACACAAAGTGCGTGAAAACAGCTGTTTATTTGACGATAAGACAGTCGTAAGAAATAGGGATGGACTGAAATAACTGCGTTACCTTTAAAATTTTGACATAATGGACAATATCTGCGTAGTTTGTATTTTTTCGTACAGCAGATGGATGGGATGCAAGCATAACTAGAAATATCTTACATATTTTTGCTTTTGTCTTAACTGAAATACCAGCAGTGTTATATAATTTACGTACATTCTAAGCGGTTTAATCAATTTAGTATTAATAAACGTAGCTTAATGACGTGCTTTTGACCATTTTTGATCACTATCGACTTTTCTTCGAATAGTTTGCTCGTTGTGAATATGCTCCTATAAGTAGGACGTGCTATTTGTAGTTGATAACAAGTATCTCTATTCATGTAAATGCTCTTACGGAAACCACAGTCTACTTTAAATGTGTATATATGTAATTTGATGTTCTTCTCATAACACGATTCTACAATGTATGTGTTAAACTCAACTAGTACGCAAATATTTGCTCAACTTCATAAAGCTTACAACGACATTTCGTTTCAGAAAATCGTAGTACCGTACTCAGACTTCTTGACGCCACCATCTTACCTGGCTAAAGGTCAGGCTTCTATAAAAGATGTATCTTTGCCAGTCTAGTAATGTATCTCTGTTAATGATCACATTGTAAACTATTATGTAGTTAATAGATATCTTTTATTTACTGTAATCGCAGGAAACAAAACGTATTTCACAAAATGCAATAAAAGTTGTGAAATTTCATTCGCAGTAGAAATGTGCGTTTCGTATTGATACAGATTTGACTAACATATCACGATTATATTTCTAATAAAACAGAAAATGGGGAATAAATACATTTTTCGTTTAACAGTGAAATGACAGTGACAGTGTTGCGTTATATTTCTCTCTCCTTCTTTCCTGTATGCACCATTGCACCATTACCATTCTACGAGTACATAAAGGGCTCGGTCTAGACACCAGCCTACAGTGTTTATTGTCAATGCCCTGAAGCAATCCCCCCCCTCCCCCCGCGCTCCCACCACACCTACACTATAGCTTGTGCCATGTTTTGGTTTTCTTAGATTTTGTCGTTTTACACGATACACTGATTGTAGCAGACCCTGATAACAAACCGCTGGCATTGTTATCTATGAATCGAAATGCGTCATTGAGAAAGAGAAGACCCCATTTTATGAGCAACAACTAAAAATGCTGCTAAAGCTGGAAAAGGTGTCGTCTCCAGAAGTTAGCGCCCTTTCGAAGGCGATGGAGTAACAACACTATTCAACGTGCTATTACAGAGCCAGAAACTCTGTACAACAAAGTGGCATGATTGGCAGACGATAGCCACTTGGTTCTACCCAGGCTGTTACGACAACTGTATTCTACGTCGCTGAGGCCTGATTTCCTAACTTTTTCAGCTGCCGACCAGCAGCGTTACGTCCAGTGGCTACACGTTCTGCTGACAAACTGGTGCAGCGTGCGGTGTCATGGCCCTCTGCGACTGCTCGACAATTTGTCAACGCCATTGTCCTTTTGACCTCCTCCCAGAACGATAATCTGTCACCGCCCTCGGGAGACTACGTGTTGAATAGCTCTTTATTTGCGTCATATCCTCCACTTCGACAGCAAAATCCAACAGATATCTTATTTCTGCCTGCTTATCTCCGCTTCTGAGAAAAAATTGATTCAATATACTTTCTACTCGACAGATTTCACCTTTGCGGATAATATGGTGAAGTAAACGATGGTGCATCGTGAAAATATATTCATTCATTTCCTTAAGAAATTGCCTGATCTAAAAAACTCGCGTATCAGAGACAGGTATCTATTTCTTTCTTACACTGTGTGCTTGTCGACTTAGCAGTATGGAATTTTCATTGTGTATTAAGAGCATATTTTTTGTCTGCGTTGTGTCTTCTACATGGTTCATGTCCCTATCGAACAACTGTTGATTTTCACACCGTTAAAATTTATCACAATTAGCCAGCGTAATGTTTGTTGTTGTTGTTGTGGTCTTCAGTCCTGAGACTGGTTTGATGCAGCTCTCCATGCTAATCTATCCTGTGCAAGCTCTTTCATCTATCAGTACCTACTGCAACCTCCATCCTTCTGAATGTGCTTACTATATTCATCTCTTGGTCTCCCTCTACGATTTTTACCCTCCACGCTGCCCTCCAATGCTAAATTTGTGATCCCTTGATGCCTCAGGACATGTCCTACCAACCGGTCCCTTTTTCTAGTCAAGTTGTGCCACAAACTTCTCTTCTCACCAATCCTAGTCAATACCTCCTCATTAGTTACGTGATCTACCCACCTAATTTTCAACATTCTTCTGTACACCACATTTCGAAAGCTTCTATTCTCTTCTTTTCCAAACTATTTATCGTCCATGTTTGACTTCCATACATGGCTACACTCCATACAAATACTTTCAGAAACGACTTCCTGACACTTAAATCTATACTCGATGTTAACAAATTTCTCTTCTTCAGAAACGCTTTCCTTGCCATTGCCAGTCTACATTTTATATCTTCTCTACTTCGACCGCCATCAGTTATTTTGCTCCCCAAATAGCAAAACTCTTTTACTACTTTAAGTATCTCATTTCCTAATCTAATTCCCTCAGCATCACCTGACTTAATTCGACTACATTCCATTATCTTCGCTTTGCTTTTGTTGATGTTCATCTTATATCCTCCTTTCAAGACACTGTCCATTCCGTTCAACTGTTCTTCCAAGTCCTTTGCTGCCTCTGACAAAATTACAATGTCATCGGCGAACCTCAAAGTTTTTATTTCTTCTCCCTGGACTTTAATACCTACTCCAAATTTTTCTTTTATTTCCTTTACTGCTTGCTCAATATACAGATTGAATAACATCGGGGAGAGGCTACAACCCTGTCTCACTCCCTTCCCAACCACTGCTTCCATTTCTTGTCCCTCGACTCTTATAACTGCATTCTGGTTTCTGTACAAATTGTAAATAGCCTTTCGCTCTCTGTATTTTACCCCTGCCACCTCTAGAATTTGAAAGAGAGTAATCCAGTCAGCATTGTCAAAAGCTTTCTCTAAGTCTACAAATGCTAGAAACGTAGGTTTGCCTTTTCTTAATCTTTCTTCTAAGATAAGTCGTAAGGTTAGTATTGCCTCACGTGTTCCAGTGTTTCTACGGAATCCAAACTGATCTTCCCCGAGGTCGGCTTCTACCAATTTTTCCATTCGTCTGTAAATAATTCGCGTTAGTATTTTGCAGCTGTGACTTATTAAACTGATAGTTCGGTAATTTTCACATCTGTCAACACCTGCTCTCTTTGGGATTGGAATTATTATATTCTTCTTGAAGTCTGAGGGTATTTCGCCTGTCTCATACATCTTGCTCACCAGATGGTAGAGTTTTGTCAGGCCTGGCTCTCCCAAGGCCGTCAGTAGTTCTAATGGAATGTTGTCTACTCCCGGGGCCTTGTTTCGACTCAGGTCTTTCAGTGCTCTATCAAACTCTTCACGCAGTATCGTATCTCCCATTTCATCTTCATCTACATCCACTTCCCTTTCCATAATATTGTCCTCAAGTACATCGCTCTTGTATAGACCCTCTATATACTCCTTCCACCTTTCTGCTTTCCCCTCTTTGCTTAGAAGTGGGTTTCCATCTGAGCTCTTGATATTCATACAAGTGGCTCCCTTTTCTCCAAAGGTCTCTTTAATTTTCCTGTAGGCTGTATCTATCTTACCCCTAGTGAGATAAGCCTCTATAACCTTACATTTGTCCTCTAGCCATGCCTGCTTAGCCATTTTGCACTGACTGTCGATCTCATTTTTGAGACGTTTGTATTCTTTTTTGCCTGCTTCATTTACTGCATTTTTATATTTTCTCCTTTCATCAATTAAATTCAGTATATCTTCTGTTACCCAAGGATTTCTACTAGCCCTCGTCTTTTTACCTACTTGATCGTCTGCTGCCTTCTCTACTTCATCCCTCAGAGCTACCCATTCGTCTTCTACTGTATTTCTTTCCCCCATTCCTGTCAATCGTTCCCTTATGCTGTCCCTGAAACTCTGTACAACCTCTGGTTTAGTCAGTTTATCCAGGTCCCATCTCCTTAAATTCCCACCTTTTTGCAATTTCTTCAGTTTCAATCTGCAGTTCATAACCAATAGATTGTGGTCAGAGTCCACATCTGCCCCTGGAAATGTCCTACAATTTAAAACCTGGTTCCTAAATCACTGTCTTACCATTATATAATCTATCTGATACCTTCTAGTATCTCCAGGATTCTTCCATGTATACAACCTTCTTTTTTATCATTCTTGAACCAAGTGTTATCTATGATTAAGTTATGCTCTGTGAAAAATTCTAACAGACGGCATCCTCTTTCATTTCTTAGCCCCAATCCATA
The DNA here is from genome assembly GCF_021461395.2 of Schistocerca americana. Taxonomy (NCBI): domain Eukaryota; kingdom Metazoa; phylum Arthropoda; class Insecta; order Orthoptera; family Acrididae; genus Schistocerca; species Schistocerca americana. Next base: position 486,038,528 of record NC_060126.1, on the reverse strand, counting down.
TTCACCTACTATGTTTCCTCCTCTCCCTTTTCCTACTCTCGAATTCCAGTCACCCATGACTATTAAATTTTCGTCTCCCTTCACTACCTGAATAATTTCTTTTATCTCATCATACATTTCTTCAATTTCTTCGTCATCTGCAGAGCTAGTTGGCATATAAACTTGTACTACTGTAATAGGCATGGGCTTCGTGTCTATCTCGGAAACTATAATACGTTCACTATGCTGTTTGTAGTAGCTTACCCGCACTCCTACTTTTTTATTCATTATTAAACTTACTCCTGCATTACCCCTATTTGATTTTGTATTTATAACTCTGTATTCACCTGATCAAAAGTCTTGTTCCTCCTGCCACCGAACTTCACTAATTCCCACTACATCTAACTTTAACCTATCCATTTCCCTTTTAAAATGTTCTAACCTACCTGCCCGATTTAGGGATCTGACATTCCACGCTCCGCCCCATATAATGCCAGTTTTCTTTCTCCTGATAACGACGTCCTCTTGAGTAGTGCCCGCCCGTAGATCCGAATGGGGGACTATTTTACCTCCGGAATATTTCACCCAAGAGGACGCCATCATCATTTAACCATACAGTGAAGCTGCATGCCCTCGGAAAAAATTACGGCTGTAGTTTCCCCTTGCTTTCAGCCGTTCGCAGTACCACAACAGCAAGGCCGTTTTGTTTAATGTTACAAGGCCAGATCAGTCAATCATGCAGACTGTTGCCCCTGCAACTACTGAAAAGGCTGCTGCCCCTCTTCAGGAACCACACGTTTGTCTGGCCTCTCAACAGATACCCCTCCGTTGTCGTTGCACCTACTGTACGGCTATCTGTATCGTTGAGGCACGCAAGCCTCCCCACCAACGGCAAGGTCCATGGTTCATGGGGGAAGAGGTCCATGGTACATGGGGGAAAAATGTAATTCGACAAAGCGAATGCACCCAGCATAAACTAGAACGCATTGGTTGTATTCAAGTGAAAAGTCAGGCAACGTGTGAGCTTAATGTGGTGTTTAGATGATATACCCCCCATTTTCAAACCAGTTAGCATCGAACAGAAAAAGAAAAGAACTTCCTAATCCATAGATATTATAAAATATATGCAAATATGTGTCTATGCTTGTACGTTCCGGGTCTCGTCCTAAGCCCCTGGACCGATTTCAGACAAACTTGATACTCATATCACTTACGTTCTGGAATGAATCGCTGTGAGGTTGAGAACCATCTACCTCTCTAAGGTGGGAAAAAGAATGGCATGAATAGCAGGACTTCATTTATACAGTATTTGAGAATGGGAGCACTTATTAACTGGCAATAAACTTCACACATGATATTAACCCTTTACGAAAATTTTTCGCTGAAAACGCCCACGAAGTGATGAAAGGAAAAGAGTTTATCACTTATTACGTTTTCACTTTTCATGCATAAAACTCCGCATCAGGCATGACGTTTTAATTTATTCGCTAAAAATTTTCCAGATAGTATCTACTTATGCCACTGAATGTATCTACAAATCTATGTTACTATAAATACATAGTTCAAGAGATATGACGTTAAAAACTTTGAGCTACGTGAAAACGAAATTGCAGGGTGAAATTTACTATTGATACTGGTGAACTATGTGAAAAAATATGTGTGAAACATGTTAAATATATCTGACATGTGCGTACGCTGGTAAAGCCACAGGTAAATAGATTTTCTTAAAGCCCTGGATCGATTTCAGTATAAACTTAATATACATACTACTTACTATTGGAAATACATGCTGGTACCGTGGGAGTAAGAACCGGCAACATCCTATTGGGGTGTGGGTAGATAATGTGGAGAGAGAAGGCTGGAGGAGGAGATGGAAAGATAGAGGGAAGGAGTAGGTGGGCACAGATAGGGGGCCGAGTAGTTGGGCAGAGAGGGGAGAGGGGAAATGGACAGAAAAGGAATGGGAGGACTTAAATAGAGAGAGAGGGAGAAGGAAATGAACTAAGAGGGGGGGGGGCAATAGGAGATGAACTTGAGAGGAGATAGACGGGAAAGGAACAGGCGGGCAGACTAAGGAAAGAGATAGGTATGGACAGAGACAGAGGCAGGTAAGGGAGAAAGATGTACAGAAAGAGGGGAAGGAGAGGGACAGTGAGGTGAAAGAGGATGAAGAGGGGGAGGAGTAGATAGACCGAGACAGCGTGGAGGAGCAGATGATGGAAAATATGTGGAAGAGGAGGTGGCCAGAGAGAGGTAGTAGGAGGAAATGGACTTAGAGGAGGTGAGGAAGAGATCGATGGGCAGAAGATGGACGGAGACAGAGACATGGAAGGGAGAAAGGTGTACAGAGAGAGGGGAAGGACGAAATGGACAGAGAAAGGAGAGAGAATGAAGAGGGGGAGGAACAGATAGACAGAGTCAGGGTGGAGGAGAACGTGGACAATGAGAATGTGGAAGAGGAGATGGACAGAGTAAGGGATTAAGAAGAAATGTACTTAGAGGAGGTGAGGAAGATATCGAGGGGAAGGAGATGGACAGAGGGGGAAGGAACAGATGGATGGAAGGGGGGAGAAGTAGATGGACAGAGAGAGAATGCAGGAGGAGATCGACAGAGAGAGAGAGAGAGAGAGAGAGAGAGAGAGAGAGGGAGAGAGAGAAGGAATGCTGGGTACTCAGCTAGCCACGAGATAAAACTTTGCCACCATGACGCGGTGTCGCCCAGAAGCTGTTACTACAAACTTCAACAATTACAGGGTGGCTTTATTTGGGAACAGTGGAATATGTGTATTTTATTAGTCTACAACAGTGGTTCCCAACAGGTGGTCCGCGGACCCCCAGGGGTCCGCGAGCTATGTCAGAGGGGTCCGCAAGATGCTATTAGAATAAAAAAATATATTAAATATATTTCGTATGATAACAGATTTTTTGTTTTGGCCTCTTCCTGCATGAGCAGAGCCTTAGCGAACGCTAACTTCTGCATCTAGCGTCTTCCTAGAGGCAACTGACACTAGCACACTCTAGCGAAGATCTAGAATTAGCTAGAGGCAAAGTGTTCTGATGTATCCCGTTAGACTACGCGCGTGGAGTCTTTGCAGCTGACAACTTACTGTCACGTTACACAGATACTCGCATTTCAGACGACAATCGGCCATTGTTAATTTATTGCCAGTGCTTTCACAGACCGTGTTGTTTACATATTCATTATTCTGTATTAAAACAGTAGTGTTTTTCGCGGAAGCTACGGTTCACGTAGTTAAAAATGGACCATTGGTTAAAAAATGATTCGTTAAAACGAGAAAGGCCTATAGATGAAGAGGAAGATAATGCATTTGATGTTCAAGTAAGTAAGTCAGTGACTCTCGAACCGAAGTTGTCAGTGTCCATTGAACCTAAATCGTCGGCGTCCCTTGAACCTAACACTTCCAAGGTCAGTGTTAAGCTTACTGACAAAATTAGAAAATATAACTCTGATTAGTTGGAAATCGGTTTTACGTTCACTGGATCTGAGCAACAGCCTAAAGCGCAATGTGTAATTTGCTATGAAAGCCTTTCGAATGAATGTATGAAACCGGCGAAACTCCGGCGCCATCTTGAAACAACGCACCCAGAGTACAAAAGTAGATCATTAGATTTTTTTCAAAAATAAATTAGGAGAGCTGGAAACATCTTTTAAAGTAATTACCAAACACTGGGGTGCAAATGTAAATGAAAATACAACACTTGCGTCTCACGAGGTGGCTCATCATGTTGCTGAATGTTGGAAAAACCACACAATTGCTGAGGAACTTATACTGCCATCAGCAGTAATACTTTGCAAGAGAATGTTGGGTGATGCAGCTGCTAAGGTAATAGGAACTGTCCCGCTCTCAAATAATTCTGTTCAAAGACGAATTACTGATACGGCAGTTAACATCGAAGAAACATTGCTGCCTAAACTTTGCATGATTGATATGTACGCTCTACAAATGGATGAAAGCACAGGCATATAAAAAAAACTATAATTTTGGTTTTCGCACGATTCTTATGGGAGGACCATGCGAAGTACTGCATACAACAGCAGACGATATTTTTACTGCATTAAATAATTATCTCAATGAACACGATGTCACCTGGAAAAAATGTTTAGACTTGTCGACGGATGGAGCAAAGTCAATGGCTGGCAAAAAAACAGGACCTATAGCTCTTATCAAAGCAGTAGTCCCTGAGGTGAAATGGACTCACTGTTGTTTCCATCGTGAAGCCTTAGTAGCCGAAAGATTGCCTGAACCTTTGCAAAATATACTTAACGAAGTAGTTGAAATCATCAACTTCATTAAAACTCGACATCTGACATCAAGATTATTTTCTTTGTTGTGTAAAGAGATCGGCAGTGAGCATGAGCAACTTCTTATTCATACGGATGTAAGATGGCTTTCTCGAGCTTAGATCTTGTTAAGATTTTTTTGAACTTAGAGACGACGTTCGTGTCTTCCTTCTTGACACAAAGTACGCGGATTTTCTCACTAATTTCTCTTGGCTTTGCTCAGTTGCGTACTTAGCTGATGTGTTTGAACACTTGAATGTGTTAAACTTGAGTTTACAAGGAAAAAATTTAGACATGGTCAAAGTTGAGGATAAGATTAGTGCTATGGTCAAAAAGTGTCAGATCCGGGCGTCAAGGATAGAAAACGAGTCACTAACTAACTTTTCTACTTTAAAACAATTCTTGGAGTCATCAGCGGAGATTTAGCCTGACCAGATTAAGATCAATGTAGCCGAGCATCTACGCTGCTTAGCCATCACTTTTAGAGAGTATTTCCCTGAACCTGACCCTGACGACAGATGGATTCGAAATCCCTTCAGCTGTGAAGAAATGGACAAAGTCCAAGGCTTCACTGAGGAAGAGTAAGATCAACTTAAGGATCTGTACAGCTGTGGTACGATGATAAACATTTTCATCGGTGATAAAATTACAGACTTCTGGGAATCAGCACGCAAGGACTACAAGAAACTTGAAGATAAGGCAATGAAAAAGATCCTTCCATTTGCAACCACATATCGGTGTGAGCAAGCATTTTCTTCCACGTGTTTCATGAAAAACAAATATAGGAATCGGCTCGACATGCGGTCAGATTTCAGAGTGAAAGTTTCAAGTCTGAAACCTAATATTTCAGAAATAATGGACTCAAAGGTCAGACTGAACTCATCTCATGAAGAACTGAAAATTAAAACTAACTGTATACTGATGGAGTACTCTGTTATAACTGTATTTTCTCAAATAAATAATACCTTGTATGAAATTAGTGTTTTCTTATTTTTCACACATGTCTAGTCAATGCAATCTCAAGTGTAGTACGCTTGAAAGACCAATACACTCAGTTTTAATTTTTTCCTGTCATTTTCAGTTCATACTCAATTTGTTAAGGAGTTTGTTACACTAAACACCCAGATTTGAAGACAAAGATTTTGAGCAATAATCAAAAATTTAACAATAACAATGATGGCTAAATTGAAAAAGTTTTAAGCTCAATATTTTTTCAATAATGAATATGTCAATGTTTTTTTAAGTTTCAAAAATAGAAAATGTATAAAAAGACTCTTAATTTGGCGTTTTTAGGTACTTGATACTGTGATATGACAAGGTACCAATCATGCTCGATGAGGGGAGCGTCGATAAAATTTTGTTGGGAACCCCTACTCGACACCATCGGTTTACCAAAATCTTTCGGCAGTCTGGAGCGAAAGATAGTATCTTATGGAGGTAATAAATGTAAATGTCGTATGACTATGGTCTCCCGTTGAGTAGACCATCCGCCGGGTGCCATTCTTTCGACTTGACGCCACTTCGGCGACTTGCGCGTCGATGGGGATGAAATGATGATTATTACGACAACACAGCACCCAGTCCCTGAGCGCAGAAAATCTCCGACCCAGCCGGGAATAAAACCCGGGCCCTTAGGGTAGACATTCTGTCGCGCTGACCACTCAGCTACTGGGGGCGGACACTTATGGAGGTGAACCAATGGGAAAGAGCATCAAAGTATGATGTTAGACCAACTTCCTGTTGTGTTTTTGAAAATCAGATTTACTGCCCCCAGTCGATTTCCTTTATGACAACTTGAGGACCATTGTGCCTCCTACAGAGACAAAATGCTGTTAATGCACGAATTGTAATCGCCAAAGCCATCTTGGTATGTCCAGAATGCTTACTAATGTTGTACGCTTCTCGAAACTGCAACTACCCAGATGTTACGAACAAAATATTTTCATTTTACTTCTTCTGCAGCACGGCACTTTGATTAATTGCCCTTACGGCCCTTAATCACCAGTATCGAAACGAGTTTTCTGTGTCCCTTCTGTAGAGGAGTTCTTTCTGATTTTCCACCAGTGTACTAGAGGAATAAGAAAAATGCCTTTATGGTCACCTACACGATGTGATCAAAAGTATCCGGACATATCCAAAATATACGATTTTCATATTAGGTGCATTGTGCTACCACGTAATGCCAGGTACTCCATATCAGCGACCTCAGTAGTCATTAGACATCGTGAGAGAGCAGAATGGGAGGCTCCGCGGAGCTCACGGACTTCGAACGTGGTCAGGTGATTGGGTGTCACTTGTGTCATACGTCTGCACGCGAGATTTCCACACTCCCAAACATCCCTGGGTCCACTGTTTCCGATGTGACAGTGAAGTGGAAACGTGAAGGGACACGTGCAGCACAAAAGCGTACAGGCCGACCTTGTCTGTTGACTGACATAGACCGCCGACAGTTGAAGAGGGTCGTAATGTGTAATAGGCAGACATCTATCCAGACCATCACACAGGAATTCTAAACTGCATCAGGATCCACTGAAAGTACTATGACAGTTAGGCGGGAGTTGAGAAAACTTGGATTTCATGGTCGAGTGGATGCTCATAAGCCACAGATCATGTCAGCAAATGCCAAACGGCGCCTCGCTTGGTGTAAGGAGTGTAAACACTGGACGATTGAATAGTGGAAAAACTTTGCGTGTAGTAACGAATCACGGTACACAATGTGGCTCAAGTGGCTATGAGCACTATGGGACTTCACTTCTGAGGTCATCAGTCCCCTAGAACTTAGAACTACTTAAACCTAACTAACCTAAGGACATCACACACACCCATGCCCGAGGTAGGATTCGAATCTGCGATCGCAGTGGTCGCGCGATTCCAGACTGTAGCGCCTAGAACCGCTCGGCCAACCTGGCCGGCCACAATGTGGCGACCCAATGGCAGGGTGTGGGTATGGCGAATGCCTGGTGAAGATCATCTGCCAGCGTTAGCTGCCTTTTAATAAAGGAGTTCCTCAGGGCAGATTATTAGCACCAGTAATGTTCCTGATATACGTCAATGACTTTTACAGTAATGTTGGGGAAGAATTTCTTTTTGCTAATATCAGCAGTATTTTAATTACGGAGAAAACGAGAAAACTCCTTGTAGACAAAGCAAATGAAACCCTCGAGGAATTTTAAAACTAGACAATACGCAATGAAGTGACATGTACAATAAAGAAAGCAAGTGCCATGAGTTTCAGTCCGAAGAGGGAGAACGGCATTGTTAATGAAATTTTGATCTGTTTATAGGCTGTGCAACAGACAGAAAATTTCCGGGAATGAATACTGGTGCTCAGTTGAAGAGGTGTGATCACACAAAGATACTTTCAAACGGAATGTAATCAGCGTGATAGGTCTTCTTGTCAGTGTGTAGCAGAAAGTGTCTTTTAGTCACAAATTACTCACATGTACACTCAAATCCAAACTAATGAATTCTATTCTGGAGTGGAAATGCATAAAATATGAACATAGTTTTCAAACTATAGAAAAAGGCTACTAGAACAATATCCATAAATAGTTGTCGAATTCATTGTAAATATCTGTCCAAAACACTGGAGATTTTAACTACACTATGTGAGTAAATTTACCAACCAGTTACACACATTAAAAAGTAACATCGATAATTACTGCACAAACAGCTCCGTCCGCGAACATGGAACAAGGTCAGAATAAGCAAAAAATTCAAAACAGCATTTTTTGCAAAGGACTGTAATTGTACAATAAATTTGACAAGGAGATAACATAGATTGCTAATAGAAACATATTTTAAAATGCAGTTAAAAAGTACCTGTTAAGCAATGCATTCTATACTGTGAAGAATTACTGCGTTTAGTAAAAGATATAAGACAAGCGAATAATAATAATAATAATAATAATAATAATAATAAGCAGAAAGGAAGGAGGAAGGGGATTTATCGACATAAAAAACCTACATTATGGACAGGTAGACAATTTAAGAAAATTCTTTATAGAACGAGCAGAAACAAGCAAAATACACAAAGCAATCACTCATACAAATACATCGGCTACACCACTGCAATTTCATAACCACTTCTACAACCCTTTAGATCACATAATATCAACAGATACGAAGAAAGTAAATTGCAAAAACAAAACACTACATGGCAATCACCCCTATCACCTTACACAGCCACACATCGATCAAGACGCATCCAACACATGGCTAAGAAAAGGCAATATATACAGTGAGATGGAAGGATTCATGATTGCAATACAGGATCAACCAATAAACACCAGATATTACAGCAAGCATATTATTAAAGATCCCAACACCACAACAGATAAATGCAGACTTTGCAAACAACAAATAGATACAGTAGATCACACCACAAGCGGATGTACAATACTAGAAAATACAGAATACACCAGAAGACACGACAATGTAGCAAAAATAATACATCAACAACTTGCCATACAACATAAACTAATAAAAACATCACGTTCCCACATACAAGTATGCACCACAAAATGTACTGGAGAATGATGAACACAAATTATACTGGAACAGAACCATTATAACAGATAAAACACCATCACATAACAAACCTGACATCATACTCACCAATAAAAAGAAGAAAGTCACACAACTAATCGAAATATCCATACCCAATACAACAAATATACAGAAGATAACAGGAGAAAAAATTGAAAAATACATCCAACTGGCTGACGAAGTCAAGGACATGTGGCATCAGGATAAAGTTGGCATTATACCAATTATACTGTCAACTACAGGAGTTCAAATGGTTCAAATGGCTCTGAGCACTATGGGACTTAACATCTGTGGTCATCAGTCCCCTAGAACTTAGAACTACTTAAACCTAACTAACCTAAGGACATCACACACATCCATGCCCGAGGCAGGATTCGAACCTGCGACCGTAGCAGTCCCGCGGTTCCGGACTGAGCGCCTAGAACCGCTAGACCACCGCGGCCGGCAACTACAGGAGTCATACCACACAATATCCACCAGTACATCAACGCAATACAGCTACATCCAAACGTAAATATATACAACTACAGAAATCTGTAATTATTGATACATGTTCAATTACCCGAAAGTTCCTAAATGCAATGTAACATATACCGTACAGTTAAAAGGAAGTCACGCTTGATGAAGGTCCGTGTCACTTTCTATTTTTAACCAGACATAAAGTCTGAGAAAAGAAAGAAATAACAATAATAGTGATAAAAACAGTAACACAAACAACTGATGATTCAAGTATGCGTTGACATTAAGGATGCAGAAAGGTTGAAGTTGAGTAGTTGTGAATAGCACGAAATGTACAAATGTTTTTTTATTTACCACCCAGGTAAAGGTTCAATAATGAATGGATATGTTGGAAACTAACCATTATTAACCCAAACTCTCACTGCAATTATTTACTACCCACGTAATGGTTCAATAATGAATGCATATGTTGGACACTAACCATTACTAACCCAAACCCCCACTGCAATTGTGACAGCAAAATAAAGAAACAATAAGATCATCTCAGTTTCCCTATGATGTTCTTTGAAATGACGTTATCTATATCTATAAACAAAAGAATTTGACACGGTGGTGTTCAAAGACATTAGGTTGAGGAACAGCGTCGATATGGCCTCAGAAAATGGAATCACGAACTTCTAAACAGCAGCACTTCTAATGTCTTCTGTACAAGACTTCTGAAAAATATCTGCTGGCAAGAATTCACATTGGCTTAGGGTGGTTCTTGTTACAACAAGACCGATACTCTTGAAAGAGGTAGAGAGGACACGCTAGATGAAATGGCCCCGGCGCAGAAATGCATTCTCGTCCTGGCCGTTGGGTGAGTCCATTCCTTTGTTCTGAGGCTGTGGCCTCCTAAAAAATAAATGGCTCTGAGCACTATGGGACTTAACATCTGAGGCCATCAGTCCCCTAGAACTTAGAACTACTTAAACCTAACTAACCTAAGGACATCAGACACATCCATGCCCGAGGCAGGATTCGAACCAGCGGCTGTAGCGGTCGCGCTGTTCCAGACTGTAGCGCCTAGAACCGCTCGGCCACTGTGGCCCCCTCAGTTGTGTGTCGTCTGATGAGCTGTGCGCTCCATCTGTGACCGCCTCAGTTGTCAAGGTGCTTCACGTGGCCAACCTCAGTACTTCGAGAATTCTCCTTACTATCTCTGCTCTACACACCATGACATCACACTCACCACAGGTACAGCGAAAGTGCTTCATAAGGTGCACGGGAGATTGTATGCAGTGTCACGAAACTTACGTCGCAAAAGGCAGGTGAGGAAGTGAAAATCCCATTAAAAAGTGTGCTGGAGAGTGTTGCACCAACCACTGGCATTTCCCACCACAGAGTAAAGAGAATAAAGAACGAGGGTAAAGACGTTGATGCTGGTACTTCCTAAGGCTTCTCTGCCACAGAAAAGACGAGGAAAAGAAGAAGAAGAAAATTTTCCATTTAGATAATTCTGATGAAACGATAGTCGGGAGAATAATGCATAATTTCTTAACACATAAACAGTGCCTGACATTAAAGTCACTACTTCTATTAAGCAAAGAAAATACATATTTAAAGGAGGCATTTCATCATTGTTATCATTAAAACAGCAGTTAGGCTACTGGTACACCAGTTCCTACTTTTTCATATAATATTTGTATGTTTAAAAGTTCATATAATTCACACCGTATAACGTTTAACAGGTGGAGAAGGTCATAAGAAATGGGATCGTATTAGTTGAACTCATGGACATACGAAGTAAATGCACTGACTTTCTAAATAACCGGAGAAATGACACTAAAGGGGGCTGCTCCAACGCATATGTCACTGAAAGAATGTTTTTTCGATGACAGCTGCTGTTTAGTAATGGTGAATGTAAATGAATGATTTGAGAAAATCAGCCAACGCGCTGCAGGTGTAAAGGTTTATTAACAACCCTTCAGCACTGTTTCAAAGATTTTAAAAATGTCTTCTTCAGGACTACATAGACACATAAAATCACATGTTGACGATGGCAAATTTCAGAACAAAGAAGCTCTTGTCAAGTAACACTACGGGTGTGACCATCGGCACAACCAAATAAAATCGATTAAAAAATATTCCCACTGGAGCTGGGCTAAACATAAAACTATTCATATTAAAATTTACATGGAATTAAAAGGCAATGAAACAGGCGGCCATGCGGCCCTTAGCCCAGCTACAATGGGAATGTTTCTAATGGATTTTATTTGGCTTTACTAATGGGTACGCATTATACGTGCCCATGTACTTCTGAAGAGAACAATTTTAACATTGTTGAAACCATGGTCAAGGGTTGTCAACAAACCCTTATACCTTGGACCCGTGGTCTAGGGGTAGCGTCTTTAGTTACTAATCAAAACGTCCTCGGTCCCAGGTCAAAAACCTGCCAGCGCTTAATTTTGATTAATAATCAGCATTGGCGGCCGAAGACTTCCGGCAAAAGAAGTCACTCTCATTCCGTCAATTGCCTGGTCAAATGGTTCAAATGGCTCTGAGCACTATGGGACTTAACTTCTAAGGTCATCAGTCCCCTAGAACTTAGAACTACTTAAAGCTAACTAACCTAAAGACATCACACACATCCATGCCCGAGGCAGGATTCGAACCTGCGACCGTAGTGGTCGCGCGGTTAAAGACTGTAGCGCCTTGAACCGCTCGGCCACCCCGGCCGGCGCTGCCTGGTCAAAGAGGGCGGAGCAGGGGATAGAAGTTTAGAGCACTCTCTTGTCCCTGGAGTGGGAAACTACCCCTAAAGGCGGAAGAATAAGCAATGATAAACGGCAGGAGGATGCAGAACGCAATGGAAACCGTTACATTAAAAACACATAAAGTATATCCACAGGGCCTGTAAGTAAAAAATTGTCATGATGATCTCTCCATTGGCAAAAGATTCCAGAATAGTCCCCCATTCGGATCTCCGAGGGGGACTGCCAAAGGCAAGTGACTATGAGAAAAAGAATAACCAACGAAAGGATAACGTTCTACAGGTCGCGTCCTGAAACGTCAGAAGCTTAAACGTGGTAGGGAAGCTAGAAAATCTGAAAAGGGAAATGCAAAGGCTCAATCTGGATATAGTAGGGGTCAGTGAGGTGAAATGGAAAGAAAACAAGGATTTCTGGGCAGATGAGTATGGGGTAATATCGACAGCAGCAGAAAATGGTATAATAGGAGTAGGATTCATTATAAATAGGAAAGTAGGGCAGAGAGTATTTTACTGCGAACAATTCAGTGATAGGATTGCTCTTATCAGAACCGACAGCAAAACAACATCTACTACGATGGTTCAGGTATACATGCCATCTTATCAGGCAGAAGGTGAAGAGGTAGAGGAAGTATATGAGGATATAGAACGAGTAATATAGTATGTAAAGGGAGATGAAAACCTGGATTGCGGTTGTAGGGAAAGGTGTAGAAGAAAAGGTTGCAGGAGAATATGGCCTTAGGACAAATAATGAATAAGGAGAAAGATTAATTGAGTTCTGTAATAAATTTGAGCTATAATAGGGAATACTCAATTGAAGAATCACGAGGCGAGGAGGTATACTTGGAAAAGGCCGGGTGATATGGGACGATTTCAGTTAGATTACATCATGGTCAGACAGAGATTCCGAAATCAGATAATGGATTGTAAGGCGTACCCAGGAACAGATGTAGAGTCAGATCACAAAGTAGTAGTGATGAAGAATAGGCTGAAATTCAAAAGATTTGTCAGGAAGAACCAATGCGCAAAGAAGTGGGATACAGAAGCACTAACGGATGACAAGATACGTCTGCAGTTCTCTAAGGCTACAGATGCAGCAATAAGGAATAACTCAGTGGGCAGTACAGTTGAAGAGCAACGGACATCTCTAAAAAGGGCAATCACAGAAGTGGAAAGGAAAAACATACAAACAAAGGAGGTAACTGCGAAGAGACCAGGGGAAAACAAGAAATACATCAGTTGATCGATGAAAGAAGGAAGTACAAAATGTTCAGGGAAATTCAGGAATACAGAAATACAAGTCGCTTAAGAATGAAATAAATAGGAAGTGCAGGGAAGCTAAGACGAGATGGCTGTATGAAAAATGTGAAGAAATCGAAAATGAAATTAATGTCGGAAGGACTGCTTCGACATACAGGAAAGTCAAAACAACCTTCGGTGAAATTAAAAGCATGGATGGTAACATTAAAAGTATAATGGGAGTTCCACTGTAAAATGCAGGTGAGAGAGCAGATAAGTAGAAATAATATGTTGAAGGCCTCTTTGAGGGGGAAGATTTGTCTGATGTGATAGAAGAAGATACAGGAGCCGGTTCAGAGGAGATAGTGGATCCAGTATTAGACTCAGAATTTAAGGGAGCTTTGGAGGAGTTAAGAACAAAGAAGGCAGAAGGGATAGATAACACTCCATCAGAGTTTTTAAAGTCATGAGGAAAGAGGCAACAAAACGACTATTCACGTTGGTGCATACAGTTTGTGAGTCGGGAGACATACCAACTGACTTTCTGGAAAAATATCATCCACACAGTTCAAAGGCTGGAAGAGCTGACAGGTACGAGAATTATAGCACAATCAACTTAACTGCTCATGCATCCAATTTGCTGACAAGAATAATATACAAAAGAATCGAAAAGAAAGTTGAGAATGTGTTAGATGACCAGATTGGCTTTAGAAATAATAAAGGCAGGAGACAGACAATTCTGATGTTGCGGTTGATAATGGAAGCAAGGCTTAAGGAAAATCAAGATACGTTCATATGATTTGTCGATTTGGGAAAGGCATTTGTAAATGTAAAATGGTGCAAGATGTTTGAAATTCTGAGAGAAATAGGGTTAAGCTATAGGGAGAAACGGGTAATATGTAATATGTACAAGTGCCAAGAGGGAATAATAAGAGTAGACGACCAAGAACGAAGTGTTCTGATTAAACAGGGTGTAACAGAGGGATGTAGTCTTCCCCCACCCCCCCTCCTACTGTTCAATCAGTACATCAAGAAACAATTATAGAGAGAAAAGAAAGGTTCAGGGGTGGAATCAAAATTCAAGGTGAAAGGATATCAGTGACACGATTCTCTGATGACTTTGCTGTCCTGAGTGAAAGTGAAGAAGAATTATATGATCTGCTGAATGAAATGGACAGTCTAATGAGTACAGAATATGGACTAAGACTAAACCGAAGAGCTGTGCGGAGTGGCCGCGCGGTTTGAGGCGTCATGTATCGGATTGCGCGGTCCCTCCCGCCGGAGGTTCGAGTATTGCCTCGGCCATGGGTGTGTGTGTTGTTCCTAGCATAAGTTAGTTTAAGTTAATTTTAGTAATGTGTAAGTTTAGGGACCGATGACCTCAGCAGTTTGGTCCCTTAGGGATTCACACACATTTAAACATGTAGTAAATCGAGGGAAGACGAAAGTAATGAGAAGCGGCAGAAATAAGAACAGCGATAAACTTAACATCAGGATTGATGGTCACGAAGTGGGTGAAGTTAAGGAATTCTGCTACCTTGGCTGCAAAATATCCTGACGGACAGAGCAAGGAGGACATCAAAAGCATTCTAGCACTGGCAAAAAGGGCATTCCTGGCCAACAGAAGTCAACTAGTATCAAACATAGGCCTTAATTTGAGGAAGGAATTTCTGAGAGTGTACGTTTGGAGCACAGCATTGTATGGTAGTAAAACGTGAAGTGTGGGAGAACCGGAACAGAAGAGAATCGATGCATTTGAAATGTGGTGCTACAGACGAATGTTGAAAATGAGGTGGACTGATAGCGTAAGGAATGAGGAGGTTCTGCGCAGAATCGGAGAGGACAGAAATATGTGGAAAACAAAATATGTAGAAAACACTGACAAGAAGAAGGGTCAGGAAGATAGGACATCTTTAAGACATCAAGGAATGACTTCTATGGTACTAGAGGGAGCTGCAGATGGCAAAAACTGTTGGGGAAGACAGAGATTAGAATATATCCAGCAAAAAGTTTTGGACGTAGGTTCCAAATGCTACTCTGAGACGAAGAGGTTGCCACAGGAGAGGAATTCGAGGTGGGCCACATCAAACCAATCAGAAGACTGGTGATCAAAAGAGACCTGCAACTGGTTGGCTGGTTTTCTCAAATGATTCAATGAAAGATCATAATCCTCACATTAGACCCAGTCTGTAGGCAGATCGATCAAGTGAAGGAATAGAAGTGTCGCTTTCAAAAGGACAAGTCTTTGCGTTTGTACACAAAGATGAAAATTGTATATCATGTGAAGGTTCCGTTAAACAGAATACAAGAAATTTATTCGTTTCTAGAAAATGAGTAAATGATTCTTGTACAAGAGGAAAATGCGGTATTGTTCCATATGCTTTTTTAATGGTCAAGAATGAAACTGCAGAGTAGCATGAGGAGAATATTGCTGTGAATTTTTCGTGGTAGTAATCTGTGCTGTTATTATTCTCTTCAAATTCATGCATAAAGCAGTATTGCTGTTCGACTGAATAACTGTCTGTTTTGGATCAGGCGGCGGGAAAAGATATGATGATGAAGTCTCATACTCCTTGGCAGAGCATAGGGAAACGATGCGGGAGACCCGCACCGCCGTACTAGGCAAGGTCCTAGTAGAGGTGGTTTGCCATTGGCTTCCTCCGACCGTAATGGGGATGAATGATGATGATGAAGACGACACACAACACCCAGTCGTCTCGAGGCAGGGGAAAATCCCTGACCTTGTCGGGAATCGAACCCGAGACCCCGTGCTCGGGAAGCGAGAACGCTACCGCGAGACCACGAGCTACGGACAGAGAAGATATATCTACCCAAATTTCCCATAGCTCCATTATTGTGCTTGGTGATACTATTTAGAAATATTGCATCTGTCGGGTTATTGGTCGTGCTGATGTAACCTTTATTACGATCTTCTACAGACCAGCTAGCTGTAACTTTCAAGTTGCGCGGGATACGCTTCGAGCGAACTGTTCAGGGGCCCTAACTGCACCTCCCCCACCACGCGTGACCGTCCGTAAGATAACCCGCACGACTACCATTCTTTCTGTTATATCCTAGCCAGTAATGCCACCCGAGCCCGCTGCCAAAAGGTTGGCAGCATCAAAGTCCGGACGCCGTCCGCATAAGCAGCGCCAGCGAGACAGGAAATCGCCGCAAGTCTGCGCGCGCCACCGCTGGCTTCTGGCTTTCTTAAGCGCTGGAGTCGCGAGCGCTAGGACAGTTCTGTATTCGCCGCTCAGTTGTATACTCGCCACCGAATTGTGTACTTGCTAGTCAGTTGTGTGTTCATCGCAGCAGAGTTGTTGTTTGTCGTCAGCCGACGCTGACCTAGCCGCTCCGACTCGAACTAGACAGATCTCTGTAGACACGGAGTCCAGTACTGCGTTCTGTATCTTCGTTAATAAAGATAAGTACCGACTTTTATTTAATCAGAGTGTTTGGGTTTTCATCTTTCTGTTCACTGTTCCAGCCGACCGGTCGGCCCGCTATTAAAAGTGTGGCGGTGACTTCGTAAGCCGTTTCTACAGCGAATTGCTTGTCGCTACGAACGCCGCCACAAAACTTTCCCCCTCCACCGCGCCATATGAGCATGTAGGGGCCGCGTTATTTTGCGCAAAACTCTGTATTGCGATGTCACGTCTCCATGGAAGGTGAGGGGGGACTAATTTGAATAACTTTTCTGAATCTAGTACTATGTGCAGATTGTATAGGTACATAAAATAATTACCAAAATGTGTATACAATGAAACGATCCTCATTACGTGATTGTGTAGTCATGTTGTTTAGCAGACGAACATATTTTCCATCGAGGTGCTGGATGTATGCAGTAATCAAATGTATTGGCCATTCTTGCAAGCGGTCTTTATGAGAGCGCTGCATTCACTGACCAGGGTACTGCAGTTATGCCCTGATCAAGCCCAGTGCCGACAGTGGCCGAAACATTGGCCAGCCAAACAATATGAGGACACGATCACTTGTCCGGAAACGTTTCATTGAAGCAGAAAACAGTCGTGGCAGCCTACACGAGCACAAAATACAGGTATCCCCAACCCTCTCTTCCCCCCTCCCTCCACCCCACACCCGATTCTTTGAAGATTCAAACTCCCATGTATAAAACTTCCAACATTTAACTAATTGGGTCGTTGGTTGGTTGATTTGGGAAAGGGAACCAAACAGAGAAGTCATCGGTCCCTTAGGATTAGGGAAGGATGGAGAAGGGAGTCGGCAGTGTCCTTTCAAAGGAACCACCCCGTCATTTGACTGAAGCGGTTTAGGGAAATCACGGAAAACCTAAATAAGGATGGCCGGACGCGGGTTTGAACCGTCGTCCTCCCGAATGCGAGTCTAGTGTGCTAACCACTGCGCCACCTCACTCGGTGCATCTGATTACTTTGCAAATGAGTTAATGTGTGAAACATTTGACGTTAAATATATAAAACCATTATGGTTGAAGAAGCAAAAATATTGTAGGTTTTATTAGTTTCGAATTATTCACCCGTAGTTTTTCACGCAAATCAATGTTGAGACCTCATATCTCCTAAACTGTGTGACGCACAATGATATAATTTTGCAGATTTGTTCAGTGGTATGTGTGGATATTGTTTGCAAAATGGGTTGCGAATGGAGATAGTAGTAAAGAAATGATAAACTAAATTGTCATGCCTGATGCCAAAGTTTTACTGAATGAACGTCGTAGGCGTTTCATTATTTTGTGGGGGGTCGTCAGCGAGGAAAAGTTTCGCGAAGGTTTGAAATTATGTGTGAAGTCTGTTGAAGTTGCTAGATCGTCTGTTTCCCAAATACTGGACGAACAGACTCTGAATGATTTGCGCGCCGTGAGTTGGCTATCTCAAAACATATACCTCCACAGTTTCTAACTTTAGTTCTTGACTTATTATTTCAACATAGTGGTACAAGTCCATTTTTGTTCAGATTGAGATACAGTCCTAAAGTTAAACGAGCGCTGAAAAATCTGCAGTTGAGATACCAGAAATATTCAAGCATATGGCTTCTTGCTAGAGATGAACCTTTCTTTCTGTTTGTTTGGCTCATTAATTTCAGAAGCATTATACACAGAAAAGTGGTTTTGGACTTGTACCACTATTGAAATAAGCCCTTCACATTAGATTTTACCTCATAATGAGTAGACTGTAACAGCATTTTAAATTTTTAAATTCAGTCTGTAATTATAAGAAATTATTGGTTCCCCTGGAAGCCGTAGGGTAGGCTACCTGCAACTGAGATCGTGTAATCGTCTTAGGCGTTTAATAATATGAAGATATGTCCTCTTCGATTTTTGTCAGCATCAGGAAACCAACCGTAGATTACAAATTATCTCATTTTCGTGTTTTGGCATTTTATCCTCTGCTAACAAACCTGCGATTCTGCTTCATCGTCATAGGGATGCAGTATATGTTACACTGCCCAGTTAAATTAATGTGACTGCGTGTCCAAAGCCTGAACACCCACCTTTTGCAGCGCGGCCGCTGCGAGACGTGCAGGAACACAGCCAGTGAGGTTCCCGACTCCAGTATCGTGACCGGCTGCGCTAGGTTTCTCGGCTGAGGACCCATGCCGCTGACAGCCTGATCTAGGTGGGCCCATAGATCCTCCATTGGGTTTAAATCCGGAGAGGCTGGTGGCTAGGGGAATATAGTAAACTCATCCTGATGCTCTTCGAGCCACGCACATTCACTGCGATCTGTGAGACAAGTTGCATTGTCCTGCTGGTAGATGCCATCGTGCTGCGGAAAAACAAACTACTTGTAGAAGTGGACGTAATCAGCAAGGTTAGATGTATGCCGATACTGATCCATTGTACCTTCCAGAATGACGAAATCACCCGGGGAATGCCACGATCACGTTCTTCATACCATAACACTCCCTCTTTGTTTGCTTCCAGATGTTTCAGACGTCGACGACCACCTATCCGATGGAGCACCAAACGTGATTCGTCTGAAAAACCCATCTGTCGCCACTCAGTGGCCGTTCAGGTGCGGTATTGGCTTGCAAATTCGTCGCTGATGAACAACAGTCAGCTTGGGTGTACGAAATTGGTACCTGCTGTGAAGGCGCATATGCAGCAATGTTCACTGAAACGTCGCTGGGAGACACTGCTGGTAGCATCTTGCTTCATCTGGGCAGACAGCTGCACGTCTGTTCGCACGTACACACATCTCCGCACGTGTCGTTCACCCTTGTCACGTATGGTCCGTGATGCACCACAGTTGCCTCACGTCCGGTTTTGGAGAGCGCCATTTTGCCATGCACAGTATGCTTTAACTACGCCGGCACGCAAACAGTTTACAAACTTAGCCATTTCAGAAATGTTTCCACCCCTGGCTCGAGAGCCAATGATCAAGCCCTTATGGACGTCAGATAAATCTCTCCCTGTGTGTATTACTACAGCGAGTGCACTATATTCCATGTCTCCCTGACACACTTTATATACACACCACTGCTAGTGCTGCCACCTGCCATCTGTGAATGGTAATTGTACGTTGACGTCGAACATAGGCGGTGGTCGCAGTCATGTGATTAGACTGTGTACATTCATTAATGTGGAATACACTATGTGATCAAAAGTATCTGGACACCAGGCTGAAAATTTCTTGCATGTTCGAGTGCCTACTAGGCACAAACTTTCATTTTAATAACAGTGAAGCGTACCGTACCGCCATTGCTGTCGACCCTTATATCGACCCTCAGATCGTACAGGCTTTTGTTTGTTTTGGTTACTGCAGCTCAGTGTCGCTTAGGCCGTTAGTGAGAGAGCACTTCGAATTCCTGCTGCAGAGCAGACTACACCGTTCGTTCGTTGTATATTTTTATGAGCTTCAAATGGGAGCGACTGCAGTAATGGATAGGAACTGTGAGTGCTATGAACAGATGCGAATTGAGTTGGTGACCCTTCGCTCACAGCTCCAGGCTGCATTGGCTTCCATCACACAGCTTGAGGCTGCTGCCAAGGGGTATCACTGTGGGGGGTCGGACACGGGGATTCGAGAGACATCGAGAACGTCCCACGTGTCCCCTGTTCGGTTCACTGCTGTGGCCGCCCCGGGTACTATCTGCACTCAGGTTGACACTTCACCCGTGGTCGAGTGGGAGATCTTTCCAAAGACTGGCAGGGAGTGAACAACTTTCCGAGGGGACGATAGTAGGGCCTCCCAAGTTCGTTTCACGAACAGGTTTCGGGCGTTATCTGTGGCTGACGATGTCTCTGAGCCAGACGCAGTCGTCCACCTTGTTCCAGAGGAAGCTTCTCGACCTGCAAGGTCTGGACGTTCACAGAGGGTGGGTTTGCTGGTAGTTGGGAGTTCCAGCGTTATGCGCGTAATGGGGCCCCTTAGGAACATAGCTGCAAAGGAGGGAAAGGAAGCCAGTGTGCACTCTGTGTGCGTACCGGGGAGAGTGATTCCGGATTTGGAAAGGCTGCTTCCGGATGCTATGAAGAGTAAAGGGTGCAGCCAACTGCACGTTGTGGCTCATGTAGGTACCAATGACGTATGTCGCTTTGGATCGGAAGAGATTCTCTCTGGTTTTGGGTGGCTAGAGGAAATGGTAAAGACTTCCAGTCTTGCTTGCGAGATTAAGGACATGTCCGAAAGAACAGACACCATATCGATATAAGTATATAGTTCTGGCAATACCGGCCATGACCTTCTTGTGTGCGGTTGCTCACATATTCCCCGAACTCTTACGGGACTTGGTAAGAATGTCTTCCACGAGTAATGAGTGTGTTGGGTAGGGACACTACGAATGTAGTGTGTGGACATATAAGGCGAGAATGTGGGTCTCGCGGGAGGCGTGGGCGAGATAGTCCCTGCAGTCGTACTACCTTCTGTGCCCTCGGTGGCTTAGATGGATAGGGCGTCTGCCATGTAAGCAAGAGATCCCGGGTCAGAGTCCCGGTGAGGGCACACATTTTCACCTGTCCCCGTTGATATATATCAACGCCCGTCAGCAGCTGAAGGTATTAATATATAATTCTAATTTCGCGCCAGCTATACTGTCAGTTTGTAGGAATCTTGCAGGAAAACAGATTACATGCCCAACGGAAGAACTATCTCGTTCTGCTTCACATGTGCTATCAACAGGGAGTAGCTCAGCAGTAGTTACCAACTAACATCCCTCACAGGCACTCTCCTGCAGAATAAAGGATTCCACGTCTTTCTCCAGGGAAAGAAGAACAGACGGCGTATGCGAAAGAACGGCTACTCAACGCAGTACGCTAGCTCTTGTGCACTATAATATTTACACTAATAGTCAGTCCAATACAGAACACTGCAGACAATTCATTTTAAGTTTTTGAAAACAGCCACAAATCGCATTTAGTATATTTCATATTTTATTTATAACAAATACTACGTGCGAGTTGTGGCTGTTTTCAGAAACTTAACTTTAACGGTCGCTTCCCCTACAGGGAATGCCTGTTCTTGCTCATTTCATCTATACTAATGATATAGCAGTGGCTGATGAAATGAAGACGTTTGACGAGATAGAGGTTAACTCCATCATTACATACTCTTGGTCCTTACTATGAGTTCACCCTAATAAGGCACAATCCCAAAAAGGCTCAGTTGTGCTCATTTCACTCACAGAACAGAGAATCTCGGCGCGAATCGGTCGTGACATAGCAAGTCAGACTTCTTCAACATTGTCCACCACATGAATATTTGATATCATTCTTTGTAAGGTGTCAGGAAAATTCAACACCTTCCATGAAAACCCTGACATGATAGCAAATCCGGCAGTATGTCACATAGCTCCGAATAAATCCTGACATTAAATTAACCAAAGTAATACGATCAACGAGTGAGCAAATGGAATACCACAGACTAACACAAGAACGCCTAAATCCATGTCATACCTTCCCACCGTGAAACAGACGCAGTTCCTAGGGGAGAAACGAGAACAGAAGCCGAGAGCAGAGTCGTGTAGGCTAGGAGGCCCTACGATAAGGGACGGACACCCACGTCGCCAGCCACCCGCCAAGACCACCCCCCAGCCCATGTTAAGAGATAGAGCCCTCCAGAAGAACAGTATAGATCTTACGATAACACTAAAAGTGCCACACCAGCTGCAAGTTTTAGCGTGAGACAATACGCGTCTCTGTTACGTAGCAAACATTAAAAACATTGCCTCACCACAAAAAGTATAATGTTTCTCATTGGATAGACAGAATTTTTGTAGGCGGAGCTTAAGGTTAACATTGAGACGCTGATTGGTCAGTTGAAAACACAGCCAGATACCTTCTTCTTAAACCAACTTCGGTAAATTGTAGTAAGGAGAAGTTAGAGAGAGTTGCTTCTGAGACAGCGAGGTGTGTGGAGCTGCGCCGCCCGCCGCCCCCTGACGCTGACCAACCACTGACAAGGTAATGAACGCACGTGATGCCGCATAAGAGAGTATTAGGCTTCACTCAGAACTGCAGAAGTCTCATCTGTTACATCCCCTTTTTACGTAATACTAGTGTCGATCGTCAATTAAACTTCGTGGTATTCACATTTGCTACTTGAAGTTAAAATCTGAAACGCGATGATTTTTCTGTTATATAACTATTGACAAGCCACATCAGCCACTGTAATTAACGACAAGTTAAATAAGTAATTAAAGATAATTGAGGGTCACTGTAGACCATTTTGATAGTTTTCTCTTTTATGAAACTTAACTTAAACCTAGATTATAGATGTGATATGGCGTAGGTCATCCTTCGATCCATTATAGAACTTGAAAACCCATTCAGGAATTATTCGTTCACATTTTTTGTTGAACGCAGTTGGATTTTATCATCCTGTATTAAAATATCAATAGTGCAATTTATAAAAAATGTTTTGTGAGTAGAATAAAAATTCCAATGGTAAACTTAACTGCTTTTTCGACGTTATTTTACCAGCTAACTAAAAATAGGAAAGCCTTGAACCCCTTCCACTAAATTTAGTTAGTATTAAGATTCTTTTACAGGGAGTGCAGTGGAGCTGACGCTGAAATCATTAAGTTCAAAATGGCTCTGAGCACTATGGGACTCAACTGCTGAGGTCATTAGTCCCCTAGAACTTAGAACTAGTTAAACCTAACTAACCTAAGGACATCACAAACATCCATGCCCGAGGCAGGATTCGAACCTGCGACCGTAGCGGTCTTGCGGTTCCAGACTGCAGCGCCTTTAACCGCACGGCCACTTCGGCCGGCGAAATCATTAAGTATTTGATTATATCATCGCTAGTCTCACTGAACTCTTCTGAGCTCTACATGTCATGTGTGGTTTGGCGTCTCCTTACCAGCAACAGGTCCCAGGTTCAAACTAGTCAATTCCCTAAAAAACTCGCTCAGAGCGTCGTTGCGCGAAAGTGGTAGGGAGACACGACTTAGAACAAACAGACACCATGCAGGATGTTAGATCTTGAAAGTACACTCTCCTTCAAGAAACATTACACTTGGCTGAAAATCAGTGGAAGGAGTAATATTCTGAAGCAGCTCACAGTCGCCACCCAGCGAGCTAGTTTTCGTGTTCTGAGAGGTTCTGCTCTTTCTTTGTTCGTGTAAGCTGCCGAAAACGCCTCACCTGTGTGAGGTACATATGCTCCCACCAAAAAAGGTTGACACGGCAGTCAACAAGACTGTCTGATCTTCTCGGGATGTATGAAACCAACTCCAATAGACAAACTTTACCCGATCGTTGGAATGGCTCCCATCACTCCCAAGAAGGGCCGTTGCTGACGACGCGAAGAGGGCGAAACAGATCAATGACCTTCGTAATCCAGTGTATGATCATCAAAAGCTGCAGTCCGTCGATTAGCATCTAATGAAAGCTTTATCGACAGGACTCAACCAATGGAGGAAACACCAGTGTTTAACCGCATCGCGAAGTGGACCAGAAAGTCGCCGTTAGATATACCTGCAAAAGGATGAACTAGCCTCAAGAAACGATGTACCCTTCCCTACCTGGAAATCACTTAATAATCTTAGGGTGGATGTCCTCCACTGCAAGATCAACATGCAAAAATGGGACTTCCTTCCAGCTGACGGCGATGTGGCCTACGAGTGCAGAACAACGCAAGTTACGAGCCGCTTCCTCATATGTCTTATACTGTAGAAACGTTACACAACGCAGGACTTAACCGTGGCAAAAAATAAGGCCATCGGAGTTACTGCATTCTGGAAATATTGACGAGACACAGAAATGAATGAGCACCTCATATAGCCTCTGATGCTGTTTTTACACTACTGGCCATTAAAATTGCTACACCAATAAGAAATGCAGATGATAAACGGGTATTCATTGGACAAATATATTATACTAGAACTGACATGTGATTACATTTTCACGCAATTTGGGTGCATAGATCCTGAGAAATCAGTACCCAGAACAACCACCTCTGGCCGTAATAACGGCCTTGATGCGCCGGGGCATTGAGTCAAACAGAGCTTGCATGGTGTGTACAGCTACAGCTGCCCACGATACCGCAGTTGATCAAGAGTAGTGACTGGCGTATTGTGACGAGCCAGTTGCTCGGCCACCATTGACCAGACGTTTTCAATTGGTGAGAGATCTGGAGAATGTGCTGGCCAGGGTAGCAGTCGAACATTTTCTGTATCCAGAAAGGCCCGTACAGGGCCTGCAACATGCGGTCGTGCATTATCCTGCTGAAATGTAGGGTTTCGCAGGGATCGAATGAAGGGCAGAGGCACGGGTCGCAACACATCTGAAATGTGACGTCCACTGTTCAAAGTGCCGTCAATGCGAACAAGAGGTGACCGGGACGTGTAACCAATGGCACCCCATACCATCACGCCGGGTGATACTCCAGTATGGCGATGACGAATACACGCTTTCAATGTGCGTTCACCGCGATGTCGCCAAATACGGATGCGAACATCCATGCTGTAAACAGAATCTGGATTCATCCGAAAAAATGACGTATTGCCATGCCATTCGTGCACCCAGGTTCGTCGTTGAGTACACCATCGCAGGCGCTCCTGTCTGTGATGCAGCGTCAAGGGTAACCGCAGCCACGGTCTCCCAGCTGATAGTCCATGCTGCTGCAAACGTAGTCGAACTGTTAGTGCAGATGGTTGTTGTCTTGCAAACGTCCCCATCTGTTGACTCAGGGATCGAGACGTGGCTGCACGATCCGTTACAGCCATGCGGATAAGATGCCTGTCATCTCGACTGCTAGTGATACGAGACCGTTGGGATCCAGCACGGCGTACCGTATTACCCTCCTGAACCCACCGATTCCATATTCTACAAACAGTCATTGGATCTCGACCAACGCGAGCAGCAATGTCACGATACGATAAACCGCAATCGCGATAGGCTACAATCCGACCTTTATCAAAGTCGGAAACGTGATGGTACGCATTTCTCCTCCTTAGACGAGGCATGACAACAACATTTCACCAGGCAACGCCGGTCAACTGCTGTTTGTGCATGAGAAATCGGTTGGAAACTTTCCTCATGTCAGCACGTTGTAGGTGTCGCCACCGGCGCCAACCTTGTGTGAATGCTCTGAAAAGTTAATCATTTGCATATCACAGCATCTTCTTCCTGTCGGTTATATTTTGCATCTGTAGCACGTCATCTTCGAGGTGTAGCAATTTTAATGGCCAGTAGTGTACATGTTGCACATTTTACATGTTGCATTAGTTATACAGAATTCTGCGATCTTTCTTCTGATGTGTTTAAGGCGTCACGTAATTCATACACATTTAACAGCCCATCAACCAGTACCATACTGAACGCCTTGAAGATGTTTTCAACAGCGGCAGCAGTGGTGGAGGGGACGCTGAAGTTCTTCATCCAGCTGTAGACTGTAGTTAACGCAGGTAGAGATTAACTCCAGTGAATGCACATTACAAGCCTCTGCACGTGGGATGGCGGGAGGCGACAGCCTCTGGGTTCTCGTGGAACTATGTTCCACAACTCCTATCGCAAGAATTATTTCTCACCCTGCAAAGGGTCACTCAATCTGGAAATACTTTTAGCAAAATATGGGTCTAAACTGACGAAAATAATGAAAGGCAGTGTTCTGCATTCAGGGTCAGAATGCCATTTACGTCTTTTGCGAGTTTCTTGTCACAGAACTTACATTGCTGCTGAAATTTTTTGGTCATTAATACCGTATTCTGCACCGAGACTCAGACTCTGAATATTTCCTTTTGCAAGTGATGCTCTTACCGACTTACCTAGCCAGGCATGAACAACTCAGTCGGTAAGTGCGCTATCGTTGAAAGGCAAGGTTCTGGGTTCGACTCCCAGGCCCTTACACGGTTCTAATCTACCAGGAAGTTACGCATACTGGGCTAATGAGTTAAAGATTCATTCTGGAAACGTTATCAGTAATCTACACTGCGAAAGAAAATCAAGCGATCCCTTTTTCGATACCATATAACTGTCTCCCATTGCGACGCAAATCTGACTCGAAGGTGCCTACAAATATCCTCTGTAATGATCCAAAAACTTGGCGCCAGACGTCACCCTAGGACTCTGCGGCTCTTCAAACAGCTACGTGTGGACACATGTGAAAACAGACCAGAGCTCAGAAGTTCATGTGTACTGTAGGGTGGGTTAATGATGTCACGTCGGCAGCAAATTTCGCCGCAGTTCTGCCCAAATACAGTGTGGAAGTGTCACACCCTCTCTTACCCACATTTCACCCCGTCTTTTAACGTCTCTGCAATGCAGGTGAGAACCGCGACGCTCAGCGTTTAAACAACGCAGTTTGTTTATGCGTGGCCGAGGAAAAAATTCTAGACACATAGCTCCTCAGAATCTACAGCAAAAGGCCTTGGCAGGTGGCAGAAAGGCCAACAAAGAAACCTCCCCTTCCCCTGCGGTGCTGGTTCCCCACACATTTCGCGATCGAGAGCAACAGTTGGCAGTGCTATGAGCAACAGGGTTGACAACCTTTGACATCCTGATGTCTCACGGACAGTTCAATCCTTCTCTAAGGACATCGTGAGCTAACAACCCATTGAACCTGACCACATCCCTTGGGAGTGCAATGCGACAGCAATTTTTGCTTTGGCGGGCAGGTTGGGACCGCTAGGGACCATTCAAAGCTCTCTGGAGAAATGTGAGGGTCATCCGAAGCAGCAAAAGGTACTTATATTTTTTCAGCCCTCGTGTTTCACGCTTTACTGTGGCATGCTCACGGACGGGTGCGACACTGACAAAGGCAAAAGTCCCTCCATCCCCCCCCCCCTCCCCCCCCGCCCCCACAGTTCGGAAACACTCTCGTTGCTACCCGCCTGCCTTTGTTGAGCACTTCAAAAATTTATCTGTACAAACAACTTGTGACGAAGATCTAAGCACTTGCAGAAAGGCAAGCCCCTCGATACCCCTCCGATCCTGCATGCCCATTAACAGGCGCAAGAGCAGCAACGTGGTCTGCCTAGCCCTCTCGCCATGGAGTGTTTCTGGAAAGGCACACTTTTAAAGTGTTCACAAAAGTGGGCGGGTGTCAGCGAGGATGTTGCCTATCTGTGTGGTCTAAAAGGTACTGTAACTTCCCCCTCACTCATCGACCTTAATGACAGTGAAAAATTAAACCGCGTGTACCTAATGGAAATTTGGGAAAAGCAATCGTCACCGAAGTCAATTTGTCGGTAAAGAGGGAGGGAGGAAAGGGTTACATATAAACGAAAGGAAAAATGCAAATGAAACTGGTGGAAATTAATTTTGAAAAGGGGTAAAGTTAATAAAGAAAGTAAATGTGCGGCCGTTACGTTAACAATTAACTAGCGGTAATTAGATATTTGAGATTTGGGGGAAATTACGGTCGCCAGTCCTAAGGACAATTGCAATAGTAACTGAAAAAAGAAAGGTTATTACACATATAATTAACACTAGAAGCGTGGCAACTGAAGGTTGACACGTGTAGTGTGAAAACTGAAAGTTTGTCAGAAGTAATAAATTTCGCTACACTCTGACTTAATTTAGCAAAAGAATTAATAAAACCGGAAAATCGAAAGTTAATTTAGTGACTGAAGTTAACAGTGAGCTTTCTTTCTGAAGCACATCGAAATTCAGTAAAATACGGTGTCTTGGACTACCTCAACAATCATTTCAAAAGCTACTTGAATGTATTTAGAAATAAGAGATTTAACCTTGAACTTGAATTAAATGATTCTGAACAATTAACAATAGTAAAATTTAGTACGTACCAAGCTGAGCTGCAGTCACAGGTAAGCTAAAATATGGTAACGAAACTCGCACTCTTAATTTGTGCTTGTGTAATCTAAGTATTGTAGCCAGCTATGAATACCTTAACTGAACTTTGAAATTAAAGCAGTGAAATCGAATGATTGTACTTTAATGCTGGCGTCTGAATTTCAACGACACTCGGGTTCATTTCGGAAAAGGAAGGGACCCTGCTTGGTAATGCAATTAGGGACAACGAGCAACAAAGGTTCATGCTAAGTTGCTGTAATTTTGCGAGGCAAATGGAACAATTTTAAAAGTTTGAAAACCTGAGGTCTGCCAAACAGTTCTAAAACTTTACGTGCTTCCAGTCTTCCTTGTTGGCTGATTGAAGGTTTGAAGCCGTCGATCGAGGAGGTGGCGACAGTCGCTCATTGTCGGCCGTCGCTGTTGCAGAAGCTGGATGTTGGCGCGCCTTGTTCTCGACACGGTCACCAGACGAAACGGGCTCTTGATGTATATATACAAATAGTAAATCAATTACAATATATAAAGACACAGAAATGTCATATCTTCAGGTAACAAAATTCGGAAAAATCTATAGTGCAATAGATGGAAATAGAAGGATATGCATTTCCGGCGTTACAGTACCATTTTTCGTTTTATTCAAGTATGTGTCAATATCGCACCCTCCATTGAGCACACCACAGAATGGAGTGAAAGAGGAGAGTTGAAAAGGCCGACATCGATTGCAGTGTTTATCATCTTGTTATACACAACAACGTTGTTTTTCAACAACCATAGCTGCTTCGGATAACGGCCCAATATCGTCGAATGGTTTTGAACGGATGCTAGTGTTTCCAACTTGTGCACCATAGCAAAATTTCGGTGCTGCTGCGATCCAAAGGGGTGTGATCACGTTCATTCTGTTTGCAGGCCCACGATAGCCTTAGAGAAGCGTTGAGTCGTTCGTGAGGTATCAACATTGTCAAAAGTGGTCAAGAACGTCGCACTGTTGTTCATCACAATGAAGATTATTTTTTTCGACCGCGGAATGTGTGAGAATCAACGCCCCACGGGATGGGTTGGTTTGATTGGCGCCCTTTAATGCCACCCCGGTCGATTCTGAGCGGTAGTGTGTCTTCAAAGTTTTCCTTGGCCACTAATATCAAAACCGCTTGATTTCAACGCTGGGCGCCACGGTTCTGACCTACATAGCGGAGGCAAAATATGTTTGGTAAAATTTAGCGCCAATTTGACATCATTAACCCACATTACACCTCTCATGAACTTCTGGGCTCTGCTTTTCTTTTCGTATGTGCCACATTGCCGAGCCCGGGGGTGAAGTTGCAGTCCGCCGCGCTTTTACAACATTACAGAGGAAGGCTGTAGGCACCTTTGAGGCAACTTTCAAATTTGTACGTTGCAGTGGAAAACAATTAGTAGCTTTCGAAATAGTGATTCTTTAATATTGTCTTGGGCAGTATATGAAAGAACTTGCCGAATCCACGATCGCCACCTGCGACGACGGCTACCCGCATTGCAGATGTAGTCGACAAGTGGCCCGAGTCCAGTTCTGCAGGGGACACTCGTTTCCAAGATCTCGACTTCAGCAGTACCACAAGCGCAGTGTATCCTTCACAACAAGCTGGATTGTGTTCAAAACACGCCGGTCTGTTTGGAAGTACAGCTCCAGCTGGTACCTCGGAAACACGTAGCGCTAGCTTCTCCACGAGCGGCGCCAGCCTCGAGATCGGCGCCGACTCTAGCGCTGTTGTCAACATTACACTCCTCCACGTGCATCATTTCAGTTATTCGTTCGGCCTTGAGTTAATTTTTTCGGATGAATACCTCAACGGAACTCTTACAGTATCAATTTGTTGTCCGACGCTCTGTCCGTCTGTTAATACACACTTTTCTCAGGAACGGGTAGAGATACACTTTGCTGTGTAAAAGAATTAAGGTTCTAAGTAAATGCAATCAAAAGACACGGACATTTGTGTCACATTTTTTGATACTCGCAAAATCGCTCATCAAAACCCATAGACGAAGTATCCATACGCGTAATATCCCGGACAACAGCATCACAGTCGGGTGCACTACTTTGCCTCTACCAGTGACATGATCTCCAGGCGTCGAGCAGATGTCACTGGGCATATACGTGGGGCGTGCAATAAGTAATGAAACACATTTTTCTCACGGTCCGTTTCAGTTGAAAAAGTAAGGAATTTGTTGTGGGACATTGTGGAATATTCCCGCTTCAGCCCCTATAGCTTCATGAAATTCCAATAGGTGGCGGCGCTGTGTGTAGCCTTCAAAATTGCGTGTGTAAAGGAGGTGCACTCCAACCAGAGAGCTGTCATCGAGTTTATTTTGGCGGGAAACCAGAGCATCGCAGATATTCTCAGATCCTTGCAGGATGTCTGCGGAGACATGGCAGTGAACAAAAGCACGGTGAGTCGTTGGACGAGACATCTGTCAACATCGCAATAAAGTCGTGCAAACGTGTCCGACCTTCCGCGAGCCGGTCGGCACGGCAGTGTTAGAACGTACGGTCACTCTCATTCCAGGTGATCGACGGATCTCAGACACCTCTCTCCACAACGTCTACGTCTCTTTTGGAGATGCTGACAAAACTCGCCCACCAGCTGGCGTGCTCAAAAGAGTTTGCCCTCTGGGATCCTCACCGCCTAACAGCAGACCATGAACAGCAACGAAGGACCATTTATGCGGAACTGGTTGCGTGTTACGAGCCTGATAGTGACAATTTTTTGTCGAACATAGTTCCAGGCTATGAAACAAAACGCCAGTCCGTGAAGTGGTGCCACAACGCCTCTCCTCCGAAGAAAAAGTTCGAAGCTGCACCCTCAGCCAGCAAAGTCGTGCCGACGGTCTTCTGGGGCTCTGAAGAGGTTAAACTGTTTGACGCCCTCCGTGGAGCTCACATAACTTCTTTGTTCTTCCTCATCCAGCCTACACCCTGGATCTCGTACTGTCTGTATTCCATAAGTTTGGCTCAAAGAAGAATGCACTAGGCGGGAAGCAAAACGTGGATGATGGGATGGTTACTGACGCAGTAAGATGGTGACTTCGAGGTCGTCCATTAGAGTGGTACCATGCGGGAATACAGGCACTCCCAGCAAGATGGCGTTAGGCCGTCTCATTGATCGGAGATTATGTTGAAAATTAGGGTTTTGTAGCTAAAAGAATGGGGTCTAATGCGCTGTATGGCAGTCCTCTATGAGAGCTTTCAGAAACAAAATGTTGCAATGTTTACTGAATGCCCTTCGTAGTAATGGCAACGACCGGTCGCTCTCAGGCAGTTCAGTTCGTTGAGCCACTGCAAGGAGTTGTGACACAGAACGACCTCCAGGATCTCCAGCACTTCCAGCAGCGGTCCCACCTCGAGGTTACCGCACCAGAGCCGCTACGAGCAGCCAGACGTCGGCCAAGGAACATCGTATCCTCCGACTGGGTCTACTGTGGACTTGGTGCTCCGAGACTGGTGTTCCTGTGTCGAGCTTCATCGCCGTCATTACACGGCCAAATGGACCGTAAATTTTCAGCATAAAGCGCTGTTGCTAACTGGACATAGGAATTATTATCCTGACACCCACCTTTGTGATTCCTCGAGTGAAACATATTAGCGCTCATTTGTTTGTACTTAGGCACATATCAAATGTTCTGTTGGTTGATAAATCATTCAGTCGTGGTAAACTCCATCTGTACTGAATTCAACCAGTACTCAAGAAGGACAGTTTAATTGTGTCTTACATATTTGTTGGGTAAATATCAGGAATCCGGTGAAACATCAAATCTCCGACACCGCTGCTGCCGGAAAGAAGACCCTGCAAGAACGGGACCAACGAGTACTGAAAAGAATCGTTCAAAGTGACGGAAGAGCAACCCTTGCGCAAATTGCTGCAGATTTCAGTGTTGCGCCATCAACAAGTGTCAGTGTTCGAAACATGCAACGAAACATCATCGATATGGGCTTTCGAAGCCGAAGGCCAGCTTGTTTACCCTTGATGAGTGCACGACACAAAGCTTTATGCCTCGCCTGGGTCCGTCAACACCGGCATTGGACTGTTGAAGACTGGAAACATGTTGTCTGGTCGGACGAGTCTCGTTTCAGATTGCACTTGTACGGGTATGCAGACATCCTCATGAATCCATGGACCCTGCATGTCAGCAGGTGACTGTTCAAGCTGGATTGAAGAGTTTTTAGCAAACAGAACACAGCATGTTGTTCTCAATGGAGAGACGTCTACAGACGTTAAAGTAACCTCTGGCATGCCACAGGGGAGTGTTATGGGACCATTGCTTTTCACAATATATGTAAATGACCTAGTAGGTAGTGTCGGAAGTTCCATGCGGCTTTTCGCGGACGATGCTGTAGTATACAGAGAGGCTGCAGCATTAGAAAATTGCAGCGAAATGCAGCAAGATGTGCAGCGGATAGGCACTTGGTACAGAAAGTGGCAACTGACCCTTAACATAGACAAATGTAATGTATTGCGAGTACATAGAAAGAAGGATCCTTTATTGTATGATTATATGATAGCGGAACAAACACTGGTAGCAGTTACTTCTGTAAAATATCTGGGAGTATGCGTACGGAACGATTTGAAGTGGGATGATCATATAAAATTAATTGTTGGTAAGGCGGGTTCCAGGTTGAGATTCACTGGGAGAGTCCTTAGAAAATGTAGTCCATCAACAAAGGAGGTGGCTTACAAAACACTCGTTCGACTTATACTTGAGTATTGCTCATCAGTGTGAGATCTGTACCAGGTCGGGTTGACGGAGGAGATAGAGAAGATGCAAAGAAGAGCGGCGCGCTTCGTCACAGGGTTATTTGGTAATCGTGATAGCGTTACGGAGATGTTTAGCAAACTCAAGTGGCAAACTCTGCAAGAGAGGAGCTCTCCATCACGGTGTAGCTTGATGTCCAGGTTTAGAGAGGGTGCGTTTCTGGATGAGGTATCGAATATATTGCTTCCCCCTACTTACACCTCCCGAGGAGATCACGAATGTAAAATCAGAGAGATTCGAGTGCGCATGGAGGCTTTCCGGCAGTCGTTCATCCCGCGAACCGTACGCGACTGTAACAGGAAAGGGAGGTAATGACAGCGGCACGTAAAGTGCCCTCCGCCACACACCGTTGAGTGGCTTGTGAAGTATAAATGTAGATAAAAAAAAGCTGGTGGTGGCGGCTTTGTAATAGTGTGCGGCGTGTGCAGTTGGAATGATGTGGGACCCCTGATACGTCTAGATACGACTCTGACAGGTGACACGTACGTAAGCATCCTGTATGATCACATGCATCCATTCATGTCCTTTGTGTATTCCGACGGACTTTGGTAATTCCAGCAGGACAATGCGACATCCCACACGTCCAGAATTGCTACAGAGTGGCTCTAGGAACACCCTTCTGAGTTTAACACTTCCGCTGGCCTCCAGATTAACCAGACGTGACCAGTATTGGGCATATCAGGGATGCCTTGCAACGTGCTGTTAAGAAGAGATCTCCACCCCGTCGTACTCTTACGGATTTGTGGACAACCCTGCAGGATTCATGGTGTCATTTCCCTCCAGCAGTACTCCAGACATTAGTCGAGTCCATGCCAGGTCGTGTTGCGGCACTTCTGCGTGACTGCGGATGCTCTACACGATATTAGGCATGTGTACCAGTTTCTTTAGCTCTTCAGTGTAGTTATACAACATGGTGCCAAAAGTCACGAATAAATTTGTACAGGAAAGTCCAACTGTGGCCAACAAATACTGTCATCTATAAGACAGCCTATGTGCCTACTGTTACACCTGAGCGACACAACCAAGCTACTATGTAGTTCAGGTGTAACAGAGAATGGGCGAGTCAGCCGGAAACCGATAACCACTATAGCAGTAAATTGTATGTTCATGCAATGGAAACGGATGAAACAAAAGAAAAGTAATCAAAATTTCCTCCCGAAGCAGCATGCCTCGAAACAATTGCGAATTTGAGTTGAACTGACAAATAGATGTTAACTGCATATCAACTGCGACGATGTGTGCTACCATGTAGAACTCAGTATAAATAAGTGATTCATCTGATGGGGCCAGCAAGACTGTCATATTATTGACTGACAATGTCGTTTGTCTTTGGGAAAGTATCGTCGTTGGACTATCGTAACAGAAAGCAGAAACACTTGGACATGGCTTTCACTTGGTGTAACAAATAACTGATGCTTTAAATGTGAATAAATGCAAAGTAATGCTCATAACAAGAAGGAAAAAAAGCACCCGATATGTTTAATTCCAATATTAGCAGTAAATTTCTCGAGATCGTCTTATCTTTTGTCTATTAACGTACGACGTTAAGAAGTAGTACGAACTGAAACGAACACCTAAAATCACTGATAGTGAAGGCGAATCGTCGACCACAGTTATTTGAGATGGTACTGGGAAACTTCTGCGAGTCTTTAAAGGAAACTGGGTACAAGACGCTCAATACGGTATTGGCATTCGACAGGAAATCTTCGGCATTGGTTCGAAGTACCTTCTGGCATGTTGCACCCAGTGAGGATGTTTCAGATCAGGTGTTTACTTCTGCAACTTCCAAAACAGTCAGTGAACAGAATATTTATTGAGACAGGTAAACGTAAGAACCGTTACTCTTCTGCGGAGTTGTGAACATATTATATTTATTTTTCACACATGATGCATCCACACCTAAAACTTTGATCACTTCAAGCTCCCTAACTGAAACTGAATGAAATTTGATTTTAACTGATGGATGGTTTAAAAATATCAAGTACACAATTACAAACAGTTAAATTTAAGACAATATAACTTGTTGACGCAACTCTTTGGACAGTAACTAAACTATGTTCCTGACTCGGCAGAAAGAGTAAAACTTCTTACGTTTACTTTCTAAATAAATATCCCTTTCGTTTATTATTTTGTAAGTTACATGGAGAAACACCTAACCTGAAATATCATGTGTGTATGTTTGTAGCAGAACTAAATGCACGGTGTGTATTCGCAAAATGAAGAAAACAGCCACATTTTTATAATAATATTTTATTGTTTGCGATCGGTTTCTGAATAATATAATACGATCTTCTGGCGTACACTGTAACGGTTGTAAACAATAAAATATTATTCGTTCAACAACTGATGCGGTTTACTTCATGTGAAAATGGACACGTACAGTTGCGGCTGCCCCATGAAAATAACTGTTTGTAAATGCACAATGTTTACGCAGCCTGTCTAAACAGAATTTCTTTCGACGCACTGCCACGGAGGTGTGCCTACTGCCAAGCGAGAGTAAATAGCGCAGAATAAATAATTTTTGCGCGCGGATTTTTACTGTGATCGTTTTAGGTATCACTGACTGTACACGCGCAAGTTACGTCATTTCGACACAATAGCTCATACGGAATCGTCAAATTATGGGTCAGGTATCCAGACAAAAACTTTTTTTTAGGGACGACTTGAATTCTTTAATAATAGATAAAAATAGAAGTACGAAACTTAGGTATCTTTCTTTTCATCAGTGCACTTCAGGTTTGCGCTCCCAAACGTGGAATTGCCACCAAAAAGCTACTGTTGAAGACTGGCAGCCGGCCGTGGTGGCCGAGCGGTTCTAGGCGCTTCAGTCTGGAACCGAGCGGCCGCTACGGTCGCAGTTTCGAATCCTGCCTGGGGCATGGATGTGTGTGATGTCCTTAGGTTAGTTAGGTTTAAGCAGTTCTAAGTTCGAGGGAACTGATGGCCTCAGATGTTAAGTCCCATAGTGCTCAGAGCCATTTGAACCATTTGGAAGATAGACAGAGTCGGTCTTCAACAGTTTCACTGGCCTTGCGGATTCAAACGAATGCGACACGAGAATAACATGGCGCAACAATGAAAATGTAAGTTGCATAAAATTAGCTAGTCCTCATCAGTTCCATCGTGTTGATAACAAATGTCACGAAGAAAACTGAAACTTTCCTTTGGCTTCTGTTCTGATAATGCATTCATCCATAGCGGAAAACAGAAGAAATTCATTGGCAACTTATGTGTAATTATTGCATATGTAAAGAAAAAAACAACAGAAGAAAAATATTAGACCAGCACTGGTCAAACCAGTGCATTACTTTACTTCAGCTAGTATTGTAGGTGGTACTGATTGTAATTTGTCTTTATGTTTTGTTCTAAAGTGATTTTTTTCATGATTCTTGAAAAATTTTGTGAAGCAGTGAATCACAAAGGCGAGGCTTATAAGCACTTGAGGAAATAGTTCCCATGAATGAGTATGTCAAAATAAAAAGCGGGTTGCTTCGTTGTTTTGCATTTTAGAGAGCCATTCAGAGCCAAACAATTTGATGAAATGTTATACAGCGATGACAAGTCTGCTTGGGACAGTTCTTAAAACGTTAGGTTCATTTACTTAGGAAAAAAGAGAGCACAAAATCATAAGGAACATATGGATGACGTGTTGTCATCTTATGAAAAGCTCAGCTGCTCTTTCTTGCAGACTGCGGAGCAATTTTCGACGAACATGGCGAACCATTTCATCAGGACACTGTCGTCGAAGAGAAAAAACATACAGGCAAGAAAGGTATCAGCTACACAGTTCTCTAAGGCTATTGATGAACCACTGCTAGGGATGCTCCAGATGTAATTTATGACTGACAAGTGAAGCGGAAACGTACAGTAGGTTAACAGTTTGATCGACTTTTTTTTTTTTTCAAAATATCATGTCAGAAGATTAATGATGGTAAGTGTCTGTAGAGTTGGATATTATGCACTCCAGCAGTACCTACTATTATTTTATTCATTACTCACAGCGACGGTTCTGTAAATGCTACGTGCCAAAAATTGCTATCAGTTCTCGCTCTGCACAATTCCTTATCCGACGCAGACCAGCCCGAGACACAGGTCTCGCTGCACACAACGCAGAACGGCTCCACAGAAGCGTATACTGCAGCGCTTGAGTAACCTCGCTCCAAAAATTTATTCTTGCGTGTCGCTATTGTGGGATGATCTTCGTCCTGTCTGGGTGCTACCCACGAACAAGAGTCACCTTGTTAGCCTGATCAATCTGGCCTGGCAACGGAAGAAAGCAAAACGAAAGCTGAAATTTTAAATTTAGCATTTGAGAAATCATTCACGCAGGAGGATCGTGCAAACATACC